>NW_027632956.1:7198650-7284082 GCF_902686455.1 Sciurus vulgaris | reverse complement strand
ACCCCTACTACCCCCGTATATGTCCTCATCAGCTTATCAGCGAGATCATTCGTCCTTTAGTTTTTTCAGATTGGCTTATCTGACTTAGCATGATATCCTCCAATTTCATTCATCCATTTGCCTGCAAATGCCATAATTTTATCATTCTTCATGGCAGAGTAATATTCCATTGTGTATATATGTCACAGCTTCTTTATCCATTCATCAACTGAAGGGCATATAGGTTGGTTCCACAATCTGGCTATAGTGAATTGAGCAGCTGTGAACATTGATGTGGCTGTATCTCTGTCATATGCTGCTTTTAAGCCCTTTGGGTATAGGCCAAGGAGTGGGAGAGCTGGGTCAAATTGTGGTTCCATTCCAAGTTTTCTGAGGAATCTCCATACTGCCTTCCAGAGTGGCTGCACTAATTTGCAACCCCACCAGCAATGTATGAGTGTCCATTTTCCCCACCTATCCTCGCCAACACCTATTTTTGCTTGTGTTCTTGATAATCACCATTCTAATTGGGGTGAGATGAATCTTAGGATAGTTTTTGATTTGGCATTTCTCTTATTACTAGAGATGTTGAAAATTTTTTCATATATCTGTTGATTGCTCATACATCTTCTGTGAAGTGTCTGTTCATTTCCTTAGCCCATTTGTTGTTTGAATTATATGTATTCTTGATGTAGAGTTTTTTGAGTTCTTCATAGATTCTGGAAATTAGTGCTCTATCTGAAGTATGAGTGGCAAAGATATTCTCCCACTCTGTAGGCTCTCTCTTCACATTACTGATAGTTTCCTTTGATGGGAGAAAGATTTTTAGTTTGAATCTATCCCAGTGGTTGATTCTAGCTTTTATTTCTTGGGCTATTATTTATTATTATTTTATTTCTTGGGCTTTTATTTCTTGGGCTGTTAAGGAAGTCTGATCCAAAGCCAACAAGTTGAGGGTTTGGACCTACATTTCTTCTATAAGATGCAGGATCTCCAGTCTGATTCTGAGGTCCTTGATCCATTTTGGTTGAGTTTTGTGCAGGATGAGAGATAGGGGTTTAATTTCATTCTGTTGCATATGGATTTCCAGCTTTCCCAGCACCATTTGTTGAAGAGGCTATCTTTTCTCCATTGCATATTTTTGGCTCCTTTTTCCAGTATGAGAAAATTTTATTTATTTGGGTTTGTGTCCATGTTCTCTATTCTGTACCATTGATTTACCTGTCTATTTTGGTACCAATAACATGCCATTTTTGTTACTATTGCTTTGTAATAGAGTTGAAGACCTGGTATTGTGATACCCCCTGCTTTGCTCTTTCTACTGAGAATTGCTTTAGCTATTCTGGGTTTCTTATTCTTCCAGATGAATTTCATAATTGCTTGCTCTATTTCTGTAAGGTACTTCATTGGGATTTTAATTGGAATTGCATTGAATCTGTATAGCACTTTTGGTAGTCTGGCCATTTTGAGAAATTTAATTCTGCCTATCCAAGAACATGGGAGATCTTTCCATCTTCTAAGGTTTTCTTTAATTTATTTCTTTAGTGTTCTGTAGTTCTCATTGTAGAGGTCTTTCACCTCTTTTGTGAGATTGATTCTCAAGTATTTTATTTTTCTTGATGCTACTGTGAATGGGGTAGTTTTCCTAAATTCTCTTTCTGAAGATTCATCACTTATGTATAAAAATGCATTGGATTTATGAGCATTGATCTTGTAACCTGCTACTTTACTGAATTCACTTATGAGTTCTAAGAGTTTTCTGGTGGAATTTCCAGGTTCTTCTAAATATATAATCATGTCATCAGCGAACAGGGATTGTTTGAGTTCCTCTTTCAGGAAAAGAAATTTAAATAGATAATGTTTGCAAATAACAGAAAAGTACTCATTCTTAATGACTTTGATTCTGTTAACATGCACTTATGTGTCCAATTTGACCTTGTCATCTTCCTCCAAAAAGACACTAGAATCCATGGAAAATTATACCATTAACTTTGGAAAGGATGACAAGTAATTTGACATCAAATTTTGAGACTTTGAGAATGAAACTGTTTTTATATGAATGGGTTCTAGGGTCATTGCATTTATGTATGTTCCTAGTTTCAACTGCTTATCCCTAAGTCTCCAATTTATCCATAATTTAAGGATATGACAGAGAAGAAAATGAAAATATTATTTCAAAAACATCAGTGCAATTGCTTGCATAAAGTATAAAATTAATCCACCTTGGTTCCTGAAACTATTTTCATGTTCATGACCAGTTATATATTTTATTATTAAAATAAAGTAACGAAGTTTGGGTGTCCAAAGAATATTCTATGAGGTCACTATGTTTGTCCTAATTTACATTCTGGAAGCAAAAAAATGGGAAGAAATTGGGAATTGAAATTGACACAAGTGAATACCTGTTGCTGGCTAAATCCACTGCCATCAAGTAACTCCTTCTCTTCCTTTGATGACATGTCCAAGAGTGACTCAGTTGAAAAATGCACAGATATACTTAAAATAACAAAAAATATAATGTGAATGACAATTTATCCAAATGAAAAAGAATAGTAGCTATGATCCTAAAATATTATTTTTCAAGTGATAGCTTTAAATTAAGCTTATCATGGAAAGTGAAATGAGCCAGTCCCAAAAAGCAAAAGTCCAAAAGTTTTCCCTTAATAAGTGGATGATGATACACAATTGGGGGTTAAGAGATGATTAGGGAAATATTGGATTATATAGAGGGAAATGAGAGGTGGGAAGGGGTGGTGGTATGAAAGATGGTGGAATGAGACAGACATCATTACCGTATGTACATGTATAATTACATGAATGGTGTGAATCTCCATCATGTATAACCATAGAAATGCACCCCATTTATATACACTAAATCAGAATGTGGTCTTTAAAAATGAAAAAAATATTTTAAATTGAAAAAATAAATTAAGCACAATTTTAGGAGAATATAACTATGATTTGAAATATTTTATTAGTGTATGTGTATAGGTCTGCACATTTTATGTACTGAATGTGTATCATTGCAAGAAAAATAGAAATTATTTCAACTACATATCTTCATATTTGATGACAGAGGATCTCTAAATTCCCTCATTTGCTGGCAACCTGACAGGCATTTGTCTATGCCTCTTAAGGACCTGCAATTACAGGTATGACTCTTTGAAACCAGTACATATACACATCATTGAGGTGTAGCTTTACTGATCCAATACTTCAGAACACCATTGGGAGACACTGCATGTCACCATGTGCAAAATCGATAATATCTCACAGGTTGATCTGCTCAAGGTGAAAGAAAATTTCTCAGAAAAAAAATAATTTCAAGGGAATAAAGACACATCACACAGTTTACTATTTCTTCATTGAAACAATAAATTTTAAAAATCTTGGACATCATATTTGTATCCCACATAAATGATCACATTTACACCACTGTAAATGAAATCCATGTTGTTTTTTTTCCTACATTACTTTAATTTTCTTCTTTTTTCTAACAGGAATCAGTCTTGTGAATCTTCCATGATTATGTCTATTATTCTGGGTACAATCTGGTTGTACTTTCCCTAGGGTTTCCTCAGATATTTTCCAGGTTCTATACTGGATGATAAACATAGGACCTATAAATTTTTTTTTTCTGTCTAGTTCTTCATTTTCTGGACTTGAGAGGATTGCTTTTACATCATGTTTCTCTCAAGAGTTTTATTTCTTTCCCCTCATATTTGAGTTTGTGGAAAGAGTAGGGAAGTTAAAATGTGCTAGGGATGATTCTGTTCTAGATGGAGATGAATGGAGCTTTCAAAATTGAGGTTATCAGTCAAAGAAAGAAAATTCTGAGAGAATGAAAGCCTGTGCACAGAAAAATTCTTAAATGCAATGATTTTATCTGATGATATGGGGATTGGACAAAGAACTTCCAGAGGATGGTGCAGGAAGAGAATGAACAAAATGCAGAGTGAGGCACAATTTGTATTAAATAAAATTCATAGGACATGTAAAATATTTGGACATCCAAGTTCCAATGAGAGCTGATAGTCTTATGTGCAGCATATGCATGAAGAGCAGGATCAACCTCAATGCTACAAGCAGGTGGACATCAGGCCATGAGCATGAATGGAGATGAATAATGAGAAGGCATCAGTGATCTACACCATTGATGCATCACTGGTTGAAGATAATGTTTCCAGAAATATAGAGCATAGAAAAATTTTAGTGAATGTGAAAGATTTAAATTAAGGTAAGTTTTAGGTGAATACATCTATGGTTTGAATTTTTTTATTGTTGTATATTTTACCCAGAGACATGTGTTTCCTTGGCAAGTTCTGTAGTTATTCTTTCAAATACTACTTATTTGTATTTGAAAAAAGGGTGTCTGTAAATTCCCCAGTTGGCAGAAAACCTGAGAGGAAACTGTCTCAGCCCTAAGGTAGCTACAACTACAGGTGTGTCCTTCTGAACCAAGGACATACTGATATCACTGAGGAGTAATTTTACTGAAACAATAATTCAGAAAACCACTTGGGAGATACTAGGTGTCTCTACTCATAATTTATTTGTGCTAAGAGCCAGAGGAGATGCAAGAAGATAGGGATTAACTTTTTTCTAGAGATAGACATGAATGTTCAGTAGTGAGGTGGTCAGCCAGTGACAAGGAATGCTGAAACCATGAAAGGTTGCACATAGAGACAGAGTTAAAATGGACAGAGGCCATTCATACAGGGAATGGTAAGGAGAACTGAGAGATGATTTAGTAGGCAGAGAGAGGGATAAAAATAGAGATGTGGCAGAATTTTTATTATAAAATTACCTATAGAAGTGAAGGTACAGAGACTTCCACGTTCTAAACAGACCTGATGGTCCCATATGCATTAAAAGCATAAGACCAGGATCATCCTAAAAACTACCAGCAGGTAGACATCAAGAACATATGCATGAATGGTGAAGAATAATGAGAAGGAATTAGTAATCTATGAAGTAAATGCTGGATTGATTGGAGGAAATGTTTCCAAAATACAGAGAATAGAAAACTTTCAGTGACCAGTATAGAATGAAGTGTAATTAAAGAACAAAAAAGAATCTGGGCTACAGGAATGTGAGACACTGCTCCTGATCATATCTCAAAGTTTCCACTTTATCATGTAAAAAAACAATGGAGCAATTGTGAATGTTTCTTTCATTTACCATGTTGCTCCTTCTAGGGCAATATCTTTCTATTTTGAGGAAACTCATTTAGGATCTTGGTGAGCTCTTTTGTGCAACTTACATATTAACAACACACATGAGAATTAGAGAGAACCATGGGAGAGTCTCAGTGGGAGAACAACTGATTAGCATGCAAGAGGATCTCCCTCATTGTTCACCATTGAGAACATGTCAATGAAATATGAGTCAACATTTCATTGCTCTGTCCAAGGATATTCTCGATTTATAACTTTTAGTCAAAATTTCTGGACAGACAGTTCTTCAGTAAATGAGAGATGCAATTTACAGGAAAGCAAAAAATAAATATATATGTGTTGACAAAAGCTGCAAGACTCAAATGTTCAGAATTGGAGTCAGGAACAGACGTTTTGAAAAATTTGCAGTCAAGTATCCAATGATAAAACCAGTCTTCAATGACCATTAACACAAAGTTATTGGCATATATACTAATGGCAAGATAGAGAATGCTGGAGGGCAAAGTGATATGTATTCCAAGGAGGAGTGAGGGACCCAGAGAAGATCAATGCCAAAGGAGTATGAAAATGTGGCACCTGGCAACTTGAGTGAATCTTCTCTGAATTATTTAATCCATTTTATGATAAGTACATTTCCTGTTTATCATTTGCCTTGTAATTACTAAGTCCAAAGTTGTGATGAGATTCCAGGGGAAGATACACTCTTTTATTCATCTGAGACAGTTTTCTGAGCTACTCAGCTTAGATAAGTGTTTAGAATAACTGCTAATACACATTTGGTTGTTTGTGTTTGTTCATACCCATGCTGGCAACTGATGCATCTACTTTTCCTGTGTCCCCTCGTCTCACCACCATCAAGTTTCTTTTTGCTCTTTTGTGTAAAGTGTGTGGTCCCATATCTGTGAAAAAAAAGTTTGATAATGCATAAAGAGTTCAGAAAAGCGGTCCAAAACAAAAGTGTTCTGAAAGCTTGCATAATTATCAGATATCAATAAACTCTTGTGTTTCATAGTAAATGGTAAATTCACTAAGTGTAATAGTGATGGTGTTTTAGGAATAACCTGTTTACTGGCTCCTGGTTAAAAATGAATCTGAAGTGGATTTTCATGTATTTGTTCAAGTCTCTCAGGTGATAACATTTGCTTTCTTGAGTTCCAAATATATCTCACTAATATCCTGCTATTCTGGCATGCCAAAGACCTGGTTTTGCAACAGCACACCAATAAAGTACTGATGGAAACAAAACAATTAATGGTGATTATAAGAAGAGTACCAAAGGAAAATTAGTCTTCTTTTAAACAATGAATGATTCAAAAATCCAAGTTTGCTCACCTCAATGACACATATGGAAGCCTCACACATTGTGGTGTCTGTTAGATAAGGAGGGGACAAATTGGGAGCTGTGGAATGCCCTGATTCTTGCAGCCCCTATGGGTTCCAATCATCTCTACACCTGATTTGCATTTGAAAGCAGACAAGGTGAAAAGAGCTGAGGAACATTTTCTCCATTTCATCATAATTCCTGGTTTCTCTCTCACTTCCTCTCCCCTTTAGGTTTTCCAAAGAAAATTCTGAGGTGGGAGCTTGTGTCTTTGCATCTTTTATTCTTGTCACTCCTTCTTACCTGCCAAACTAACAAATAAATCTTAGTCATATACTTTTGCCATCTTATCTTCTGAGTTGCTCCCAGTCTTCAAGAGACCTGCTCAGAATGAAAGTCAGATTTATGCTTGCACTTGATGTGTTTGTGTCCTGAACTGTAGGAACCAGGGAATGTTCTTGTGTATTTCCAAAAAGGACATCCATTCTCTTGCAACAAACAGTGTTTTCTGTAGACCAGAATCAATGGAATCACCTTAGAATGTAATTGACTTGTTGAGGCCGGGACCTGCTGAGTCAGAAGCTTTGGAACATGGTCCCAGAGATGATTCCATACAGTTTTGCAGTTTCAGTGTGAACTTGTCAGCCTCCAATTCATCTATGTTAATGAGAATGCAACTCTGGATTCCTCCCTTGGAGTTTCTTCAAATTAAATTTTCGAAGGATCATTCCAAAGTGAATTTTAGATACCTGTGGATTTGGGGAATTCCCCTTGACTACTCATGTATCTTTCTAATTTTCCATTTGCTGTTTTTAATCTTTTTTTTTTTTTGTCATAGAGAGTGGTACCATGTTGCAATCATTAGATTTTATATATTCCCACTCAGTGTAGGTCAACGAACTTAGCTTTGTAGATCAGGTCTTCATGCCTCAATCCATTTCCAACTGTGAAAAACTCACCAAGGTTGAGATCTATATTCCCTTTCATTCATCTTGAAAACTTGAAACTCACAAGCTCTTCCCTCAGTATGAAAAAAACTGCTCCTTTCCCTTCTCATATGGGGCTTTAATTTCCCAACCTCTCCTGAGAACCATTGATTTTTTTTCCTTTTTGACTCTGTGTACTTACTGCAGTTCTCAGTCCTCCTTTCCTTTTTTTCTCTCCTTTTCCTTATTTCCAATTTAACTTAGATAAAAGCATATCTTAAAGGAAATTCACCATTCTCTTCTTAGCAATACCCACAATTAAATCTGTGGCTGAAACCTAATATGTTATGCCACTCCTTACCTTCTTTTTTGTTCAATAGCTAGGTAACAGACACACTCTTTGAGCATTTACTATATAGTAGTGCCCATATTTTTGGCAATATTCTCTGCAAGGTACTTTGGATCCTATGTGGTTCTTACCTTCTGCGTGTCCACAAAACCACACACCTCTGCATGTTGCTCAGAGTCACTCTGGAAAACAATAATAGTGATAATTATTTTCATATAGATTTCTTCATCACCCTTTGCACATCACAATTCTCATCTATGTGAAATCATTGGAATTGGAAATAAGACCATTAAATTATGTGCAACAATACTTTGCACAGGAGACACAAGCATATGCAGTGTTTATGATGCTGAGCTTTCCCACTCAGTTCCTTATTTTGTGGTGTTCTTGAGATCATTTAATCATACATTGTATTTACTCATGGTAAATATTTTTCTGTGAGCTGTGATCATTGATTGAGTGCATTTTTCTCCTTGCAGAGATACTGAATGAAACTATCATGTGTATCATGTTCATTTTCAGATGTGATGCTCAGATATAAACAATGCACCAGAACCATCTCCATGACAAACCTGCATATTACAAGAACTCATGTGTAGTTTTGGAAGAGAAATCCACTGAAAGGCATGCAAGTCCTCCACTGCCTGACACATACAACATGAGAACCAGGTGGCAAAATGACACCTCCAATATTTTATTACATCCCAACAAATGCATCAAAGTACTTTAGTCTAACATTGTGTAAAGAGGTAGGTTAAATATGTTTAATAATTCTTTTGCATTCTTGAAGTGAAAGAACCTAAACCTGATAGATATTTTCTGTAAATTATCAGTAATAATTTAATAAAGTAATAATAATAAATTATCAGTAATAATAACGTATGCATCCTGAATGGTTTTGGTTCTATTAACAAGAAGGTATGTGTCTGTTTTATAGATTTTATCTTCTTTAATCAAGACACTGGAAATCATGGAATATGATTTTTTAACTATGGCATGGATGGCAGGTCATGTGAAATTCAGTGGTGATCCTTTGGAAATGAAGATGATTTTACTTGAATCTGCTCATTGGTCATTACATTTATGTATGTTCCTAGTGTCAACTGACTACTTGTCAGTCTCTAATTTATCTCTAATCATTTAAGGATGTTACACAGTTCAAATCAAAACAGTGTTCTAAAATATTGGTCCAATTTCTTGCATAAAGTTTATCTTTAATCCACCTTGATTTCTAAAACTATTTTCAGATTCATGACCACTTACATGTTATAGAATTAAATATGAAATTGTGATGTTGGATGCCCAAAGTGTATTAGGTTATGTCATTTGCCGTAATTTACCTCCTGAAAACAAAAGAAAGAAGATATTTGGAATTCAAAATGACATGTACGCATACATGGTGCTGGCTAAATCCAGTGCCATGGAGTTTCTCCTCCACTTCCTCTATTGAAATATCCAAGTGTGACTCTCCTGAAACATGCACAGATTTACTTAAACTACCTTATTCTATTAATGTTGAAGAAAATTTATCCAAATAAAAAGGAACAGTAACTATAATTCTAAAATTTTACTTTCCCAATGATAATTTTAAATTAAGCTTAAGTTTAGGTGAATATAGCCATCATTTGAAATACTTAATTGTTGGCATGCATGTGGCCATTTGTACTTTATGCAGGAACATGTGTATCCTATCAAGCACCATAGGAATTATTTCAAACCCCATGTCTTCATATTTGGGATGGAATGTCTGTTAATTTCCTTGTTTGCTGGCAACATGACAGGGGCTTACATCTGCCTCTCAAGGACCTGCAATTACAGGCATGCCCCTCTGAATGCAGTACGTCATAGGGATGTAGTTCTACTGATCCAATACTTTAGAATACCATTGGGAGACACTAGGTGTCACCATGCCATGTATAAGACCTATAATAACTCACAGGTTGAACCTACTCAAGGTGAAAGAAGATTTCATAGAACAAAATACTCATTTTCCAGGGAAACATAAAACATCACACAGTTTACTATCTCTTCCTTCAAATATTAAATTTTAAAAATCCATTTAACCCCATCTTTAGTGTCCCAAAAAAGTAATCACATTAATATCTTTATCAATGAACTCCTTTTGCTTTTATAATACATTTCTTTGAATTTCTTTACCTTAAAATTTTAGAAGTTACTTTCTTGTAAAACTTCCATGACTAAGCCTCTTATTCCTATCAGAATCTGCTTGTTTTCAATAGGCCTATCTTAAATACTCCCAGTTATCATACTGGGTAATAAACATGGGACCTGTGAACACTCCTTTTACTTTCTACTCTATCAATTCCTGGACTTAATGGGACAAATTCTACTTCATGTTGCTGTCAACAATTTTACTTATTTCCCCTCAAATTTGAGTTTGTAGTAAGAGCTAGAGGAGACAAAAGGTGCCAGGAATGAAATTTTTTCTAGATTCAGATGAATGGAGACTTCAAAAGTGAGGTTATCAGTCAGAAGCAAGAAATGCAGAGAGTATGAAAGTCTGTATATAGAAAAGTTTTTAAATGGAATGAGTTTATATGATGATATATGAATTGGAAAGGAGAACTTACAGAGGATGGCTCAAGCAGAGAAAAGGAGCAAGATAGAGTGAGGCAGAATTTGTATTAGGAAAGATCCATAGAAAATTTAAACCCATGTGATATTTGGAGAAAAGTTGTCAATCAATTTCTTGGTTGGCTAGAAACCTGAGAGAAGCCTGCCTCAACCACTCAAGTACATGTAAGTACATGTGTACCCCTCTGAACCCAGTACATATTGACATCATTGAGGAGTAATTTTACTAGTCCAATACTTCAGTATAACACTTGGGGAGACACTACATGTCTCTCCCCATAATTGAGTGTACGGTAAGATCCAAAGGAGAATAATAATGTCAGTGATGCAGTCCTCTGTAGTGGTAGAGATAAATGCCCACTTCAAAGGTGAAAAAAATAGTGAGATTTTAGCCAATGACAAAAATGCTGAGAGCATGAACGGCTGTACATTGAGGAATAAGAAACCCAAAATAGTTAAAGCAATTCTTAGCTGGAAGAGTGAAGCAGATGTTATCACAATATGAGAACTTCAAATATATTACAGAGCAATACTAACAAAAACTGCATGATATTGCCATAAAAATAAGACAGGTAGATCAGTGGTACAGAATAGAGGACACACAGATAAGCCCACATAAATACAGTTATCTCATAGTAGATCAAGATAGCCTCTTTAACAAATGGTGCTGGGAAAATGAAATTAAACCCCTATCTCTCACACTGCACAAAACTCAACTCAAAATGAATCAAGGTCCTCAGAATAAGACCAGAGAACTTGTACCAAATAAAAGAAAATTTGATTCCAAATTTTCATCATGTCAGCTTAGGACCAGACCTCCTTAACATGACTCCTAATGCACAAAAAATAAAAACAGGAATCAATAATTGGCATAGATTAAAACTAAAAAGTTTTTTCTCAGCAATGAAACAATCAACAATGTGAAATGAGAACCTACAGTGTGGGAGAAAATCTTACCACGCATACATCTGATAGAGCACTAATCTGCAGGATCTATAAAGAACACAAAAAATGTTACACCAAGAATACAGATAATCCAATCAACAATTTGCCTAAGGAAATGAGCAGACACTTCTCATAAGATTTACAAGCAATCAACAGATATATGAAAAAAAATATTCAACATATTTAATAATAAAAGAAATGCAAATCAAAACTATCCTAAGATTTCATCTCACCTGATTAGAATGGCTATTATCAAGAATACAAGCAACAAGAAGTGTTGGCAAGGATGTGGGGAAAAAGTAGACTCATACATTGCTGGTGGGGTTGCAAATTGGTGCAACCATTCTGAAAAGCAGTATGGAGATTCCTTAGAAAACTTGGAATGGAACCACCATTTGAACTAGCTATCCCACTCCTTGGATGATACCCAAAGGAATAAAACTCAGCACACTACAGTGATGCAGCTACATCAATGTTTATAGCAGCTCAATTCACAATAGCTAGATTGTGGAACCACCATAGATGTCCTTCAATAGATGAATAGATAAGGAAACAGTGATACACACACACACACTCATATATATATATATATATAATGGAATATTATTCATTCATTAAAAAATAATATTAGGGCATTTGCTGGCAAATTGATGGAGTTGGAGAATATCATGCCATGTGAAATAAACCAATCCCAAAAACCATAAGCTGAGTGATTTCTCTGATAAGTGGATGATGATACATAATGTGGGGTGAGAGGAGGCAAGAATAGAGGAAGGATGGATTCTATAGAGGAAAAGAAGGGATAGGGTGTTGTAGGGGAATAAAAACAATAGAATGAGACAAACATCATTACCCTATGTACATGTATGTGTACAACCAGAGAAATGAAATTTGTACCACATTTATTTACAATGAACCAAAATATAATAAAATAAAATAAAACAAAAGAAATCCCAAGGGAAAAGGTTAGAAGCACAGCATCGTACAGTGCTTATTGACTGCATTTTTTCAGAGATGGCAGTCAAATGATCTGTTTTGTGGCTGCATGATCAAAAAGATGGGTTGTGGGTAAACACCAGAAAGCCACTATGGAGAGCCTGTGATCAGATGAAACCAGAAACAGTGGCTTGGAGAGATTCAAGATGGCGGACTAGAGGGTGGCTGCGTTTCGTGTTGCTCCAGGACTCAGGACTCAAGAAGAGGAGATGTAGAGAGGCTTGGGACCAGCTCAAAGCAGCCGGGGGAGTGTCTCCCACTGGGCAGGCGTCCCGGATGGGGCAGGAGTCCCAGATGGGGCGGTAGCCCCAAAAGCAGGGATCTTTGCGAAGTAGAGCTGCCGGCGAGGCGCCCCTCCCCCCACCGGAGCAGTGATCGCAGACAACTGGGAGCATTGGAGAGGTGGCTGTTCACCACAGCGTTTGGACTCGGCGCAACCCACCCGAGCTCTGGGAGGCTGCCCAAAGGAGTAGGTGCTTGGTGAACTGTTTGGACTGAAAGCAACCACCCCTGAACACAGGGGGCTGCCCAGAGGAGAAGGAGAAATACGGGCTCAGCACATCACTTGGAATTGGAGCACCTGTGCCAGGGCTCTGGGCGGCTATCCAGTGGAACAGCGTGGTGAGTGGTTTAGTCCCAGAGCATCCGCTCCTGAACACAGGGGGGTTGTCTGGAGAAGGAGGAGGAGCGCGGCGGGGTGCTTGGGCTCGAAGTGACTGCACCAGGGCTACGGGTGGCAGTCGGGACAAGAAGGTGCACAGTGAGTTCTTGGGACTTGTGACGCACCAGATCTCTGGGTGACTGCCTGGTGGAGAAAGAGGTGTGTGGTGGGTCACTTGGATTTAGAGCGACCGTGCGGAACAACAGGTGGCTGCCGGAGGAAAAGGCATGTTGCGGGTCACTGGGACTCAGAGCGATTGTAAGGGGCTCCAGGTGGCTGCTCAGAGGAGGGGCCGCATAGCCAGGTGAAAAGTGCAGAGCAGGGTCCCAGGGCCTAGGCGGCTTCTTGGTGGAAGAGCCCCACAGACAAACTGAGGGGCGGAGCGAAGGCTCCAGGACTGCAGGCAGCTTCTCTGAGGAGAGGCAGCCTAAGGAGATTCGTTTGTGAAGGGTTAGGCTTCCAGGCCCAGGAGGTAGGTCCGGGTCCCTGGGAACATTGCAGAAGAAGGCTGCCCAGCCCAGGCGGTAGTTGTGAATTGAATGGAACCTCTGGGAGGAAAACTGACCAGCCAGACCTCCCCACCGGGTGACTCCTCCCTGTTGGGTGAGGTTCTCCCAAAAGGACCGTAAAATCAGAGACACAGGCCCAAACTGGTCTTGCATCAGCCCACATCCTACTTCCCTTTTGGATGACCATTCATCAGCAAGTGAAGGTACCTCTGCCCACTAGCAGGGAATATACCCCACCAGAAGGCCACCACCCCTAGGGAATCAGCTCCCTTGTGGAGCACTGCATTATCAACTTCCTCCAAGACTTCAGGCTACTGAAGACTAAGAGGGGATATAATAGAAATCTTCTGGGATATTATAAGACAATAGAGGAAATCTGCAATATCACAGTGGTCAACTGATACCTGAACAATATGAGAAAACAAGGAAGGAAAATGCTGCAAACAAATCTAGATGTTACATCAATGAAACCCAACGACAGCATGGCAGAAGAAATGACAGAAAGGGAGTTCAGAATGTACATAATTGAAATGCTCAGGGAAGCAAATGATGAGATGCAAGAGCAAATGCAGGCACTGAATGATCGCACCAATCGACAGTTAAAAGAGCAAATACAGGAAGCAAAAGATCATTTCAATAAAGAGTTAGAGATATTGAAAAAAAACCAAACAGAAATCCTTGAAATGAAGAAAACAATAAACCAAATTAAGAACTCCATAGAAAGCATAACCAATAGAATAGAACACCTGGAAGACAGAACATCAGACATTGAAGATAAAATATTTAACCTTGAAAACAAAGTTGAACAAACAGAGAAGATGGTAAGAAATCATGAACAGAATCTCCAAGAACTATGGGATATCATGAAGAGGCCAAAATTAAGAATTATTGGGATTGAGGAAGGCTTAGAGAAACAGACCAAAGGAATGAACAATCTATTCAATGAAATACTATCAGAAAATTTCCCAAATCTGAAGAATGAAATGGAAGACCAAGTACAAGAGGCTTATAGGACTCCAAATATACAAAATTACAACAGACCCACACCAAGGCACATTATAATGAAAATGCCCAACATACAAAATAAAGACAGAATTTTAAAGGCCGCAAGAGAGAGGAATCAAATTACATTCAGGGGGAAACCAATACGGATATCAGCAGATTTTTCAATCCAGACCCTAAAAGCTAGAAGGGCCTGGAACAACATTTTTCAAGCCCTGAAAGAAAATGGATGCCAACCAAGAATCTTATACCCAGCAAAACTTACCTTCAAATTTGATGATGAAATAAAATCCTTCCATGATAAACAGAAACAGTGGCTTGTTGAAGAAGAAATGCATTACAGACTACTCCACAGTTTCTACAAATTAGAGGGTTTATCAGGAAATTTCTTCATTAAGGAGACCCACATCATTCAATACAAAACCCAGTACTGAGATTGCATTTCCTCTAACATTTGCAGTGGTACCTCAGCATTCTTTGGGTGGGGTGAGGGGAAAGAAAGCAGATAAGCTAAGGTTGTGCTCTCCACCATGAGGAAAGGCCTGATTGAGCCAGAGCAGAAAGGAAAACTGCTGGATCATATTTGCTTCATCAAAGCTATATGTTTCCAAAATTAGAAATCCTAGAAAGAGGACCCTTTATTTCAGTTACATTACTACCAGGGAAATGGGAAGATTTCAGAGCTTTAAAGTGTATCTTTTTCATTTTTGGTTTGTTATATCTTTGGGTTTCCCAACTTACTTCTTTTCTCATGATATATCTGATTTTTTCAGATATGTTCATTCATTCCTTGTTTTAGGGTCCTTGATCCCTTTTTCTTATTTTAAATCCTTTCTATTCTCATCCTTCTTGAATTTCATTCTCATCTCCTCTTCAGTCTCTGCTTACTGTCAGTACTTTAAATGTCATTTCTTTTTAGAATTTATTATGATAAATTTATTGTCCCTGAGGTCTTTTTTGTTCAGTGAGGTGCACATTGTTATTTTCTACTGCTTCTCTTCATTGTCTGGCCTTATAGAAATCATTTAAAATATACATACTAGAAATATACTATGCATATTTTGCTTTGTTTTTTTGGTCTAATCTCCTTTCTGTAAGCAAATAAGTTGACAAGAAATTTAAATTGACAATTTACATACCCATTGCTGGCTATGTCCCATGCCATCAAGCTGCTTCTGCTCTTCTGCTGATAACATGTCCAAGTGTTACTCTGCTGATAAACATAAAGATGTACTTAAGCTACTTTAAAGTGTTAGAATGAGTGAAAATCTGGCCAAATAAGAAAGGATAATAGTAATACTTCTATAATTTTATTTTCACAATTATAATTTTTAATTAAATTTAATTTTAGGTGAATGTTTATGTTGTTTGAAACTTTTGGATTGTTGTGTGTGGGGGCCTAGAGATTGTACACAGGCACAGGTGGATTCTTGCAGAGAACTGTGTCACTACTTCAAATTCCAAGTCTGTTTTATTTGGAGACAGGCGGTCTGCAAATTCCCTGGCTGACTTAAAATCTATAATCAGCCTGCCTCAGCCTCCCAAGAATCTGTAAATAGAGATGTGCCCCTCTTCTCTCAGGGTATACTGAGTTATTTAGGGAGTAATTAGGCAGATTCAATACTCCTGAGACACTAGAGTTCATCATGTTCAATGCATATGATGACTCAAAGGTCCATCCATTCAAGGAAAAAGGACATTTTACAGAAAAAATATTAAAATTACAATGGAAACAAGAGCTAACCTAGATGCCCTTCAACAGATGAATGGATAAAGAAATGGTGACATGTATACACCATGGAATATCATTGAGTCATAAAGAAGAATAATGCTTTGGCATTTGTAGATGAATAGATGGAATTGAGAAATAACATGTTAAGAGAAATTAGCCAGTCACAAAAACCAAAAGCTGAAAGTTTTCCCTGATAAGGGAATGATGATACATAGTGGAGATGGGGAGGTGGGAGGTGAGAGAAGAATGGAGAAACTTTAGATTACATAGAGGAAATGAGAGGGAAGAGGGGCATGGGTATGAAAGATGGTGGAATGAGACAGACATCATTGCTCTATGCACACATATGATTACAAAAATGGTATGAATCTATATCATGCACAACCATAGAAACAAAAATTTGTACCTATTTGTGTACAATGAATCTAAATGAAGTTTCTATGTGAAAAAAATGAATAAAAAATCTTCACACTCATTACTATATCTTTGTCACAATAGTAACTTTTCAAGAACAACTGCACATCATTTTTGAAATTCAACAACAACAACAAATGGTCACTGTTCCACTTTTACCAGTGAACTGCATCTTCCTTTTCTTTCCTTTTTCTTCATTTCTTCTTTTAGTATTCACTCCACATTTGGAAGCATCAATCATAGTGCCTGTTATTCCTGACATACACTGGTTTTCCTTTACTAGTGTTACCTCACAATGGACCCTCTTTTGTACTGGGGAATAACCACTTGACCTGTAAATTATTCCATTTCCTCTCTATTCCATTAGGTCCTGGACTGCCAGGGGATGCTTTTATATCACATTGGTGTGAACACTTTGCAAACAAAATTGTGTGTGACATATGATTCTGAGGCCATAACAAGTTCATGGATAGTGCCTATTTTAGAGGTAGGAATGAATGCAGACTTGAGGAGTGAGGATATCATGCAGAGGCAGAAAATGGTAATGGTTTGGAAGAATGTAGCATGGCATAGAGACAGGCTTAAATGGCACAGTCTTTGTCTGATGATATAGGAATTGGTGAAAACTGCCAGAGGGGTGTACAGGCAGGGAAAGGGCTAAAGAGTCAAGATTAGGCACAACTGTACTGTGAAAGATACCTAGAAATGTTGAGGTATTTGGAAAACCACATTCCAAAGATAGTAACATGCCATATATACATACATAACTGGACCAATCTAAACTGTGTGAGCATGAGAACTTGAGGCACATGCTCATGAATGGAGATGGATGATGAGAATGCAACCATGCACTACTGGTTTGATGCAGGCCTGAATGGAGGGCATGTCTCCAGAAGGATCTGGATTTGTCATCACCATGGAGAGGATAACAAACATCAAATCAAACAGTGATGAGAAAACACTCCCTTCATGTGTGGAAGTATTATGTATTGACTGTTCTGAGTCAAAATTTTAGGAAAGAGTGTTCAACAGTAAATGTTCATTTTACAAGCAAGCGATAAATAAAAGTACATAAGATCATACATTTTATCATTTCTTGCTACAAGCTAACCAAAAAGGTTGTTGATGTCATGAAATAAAGTGGCATATGAACCATAACAAAAGTTTTAATGTATTCAGTCAGTACACTGGGTGTCACAGTAGAGTGGACAGTGTCTTATAAATGAGTTTCTCCTAATTCACAGACAGGACTTGACATCCTGGTTTCAAAAATTTTTTTTTCTTATGGTCTCAGGATTCTGGAATCTAACTGTGCTCCCCTGGGCCTATTTATAAAACTTGGGTGGCAAGCAAATCAATCTCATAATCCAGGTAACTGGTGTAACAACTCCAATTTGGGAAGTTTATTTGTAGAAATGTCTATGATATGGTATTTTAAAACACCTTTTCCTCAGACATTTACAGAAATATTTTGAAACATGGATGCAAACACCAACACAGACCTGATGGGGCAAATCCTCCCAATGCATTGAAGAAAGCATGTAAATCATGAGTGAGAAATTGCCTATCATTTCAAAGGTTTTAATATATGTATTTTCATAGAAGTTGCACTGCAAAAGTTAACTGATTTCAGTGTCCTTGTTCCCTTCTTACTATTTCCATTTTTTGGAAATGTATGCTTGATTTTGGTTGTAGGCTTTATGTTCCTGGAGACAAGATATTTTGTAAATGTTTTGTATTTCACCCAGCATTCAGTTATTAATGAAACATAAAAGTAGATGATGAATTACCTCACAGGAAGCATGTAAGTCCTTAGATACAGAAAAGAAAATTAAATATATACTTACAAAAATTGGAATATATCAATGCCACCTCATGTTCCTACTGAATGAATATGCAGCATAGCCTGAGTGATAAGGATTTCAGATAGAATTGATAAAGATTTCATTAGCTTTGGGTTTTTTATTTGTTTGGGGATTTTTGTTGAATATAACCACATGACTGAAATATACTAAATCAATATAAGAATTATAGCTTTAGTAAAAGCTGCAGTTAAGTTTCCAATGGTAAGAACACCTTTGCAATGACCATGAATACTTAGGGAAGGGTACAAATACCAATGTGATTATGTAGAATGCTAGAGAACAAGACATCTGTATGCAGAGGAGCAAGCAAGGAACCTGAGAAGTTCAACGTCAAAGTTGGAGTAATAAGATGGTAGCACATATGTGAAGTGACCTGTCAGAATTGTTTGATCCATTTTATTGTAAGCATGCAACCTGTACCTCATTTGTCTTATTATCAAAAAGTCCAAAGTTGTGAAGATAATCCATTTCTCATCAGACAGGTTTTTCTGAACTAATTAGATCAGACATATGCTTTTGGAACCAAAGCTAATATATGTACTGTTGTCTTTTTCATACCCATGTGGGACAGTGGCATACCTTCTTGCCTGAATCCTCTGGTTTAAGCCATTTCATGTATCTTTTTCCTCCCTTGTTCACAGATACAGGTTCCACAACTAAAAAGAAAAACAAAAACAAAAACAAAAACCACATGATAAAGATTAAAGAATTCAGAAAAGCCAATCCAAAGCAAAATGTGTTCTGAAAGTTCACAGATTTGACACATACCAGTTAAGTATTTTGCTTCAAATTCTTTGGAATATACACTATGAGTATTAGTCTTGGTGTTTGAGGAATAAAGGAATGAATTCCATCAAGAATTCTGGTGAAAATGAGTCTGGTATAGCATACAGAAATTTGATTTCAAATATTTTCAGAAAGTGCTGGCTGAGCAGAAAACTAGGTACCTAGAGATCAGAATTTGGCACCCCAAGAGATTATGTTTTTGACATAACTGAGGATATTGATTCTTTCCAATGCAGCAGTAGATTAGTACTACTACTAGTAGTAGTAGTACTCGTAGTAGAAGTACTAGTAGAAATAGTAGTAATAGTAGAAGAAACCCCAATAATAATGAAATAATAGCTGTCTTTAAAACAACCAAAGCTTCAAAATGCTAGGCCTCTCATCTGAATCACTGATTTGTTTGCCATGCATATGAATGTGGGCCTGTTAGGTATGGAGAAGAAATTCCTATCTGCATGTTGAAATGATTCTTCCAGTCCCAACTGGTTTCAATCATCTGTGGACCAGCAATCATCTCACCTTTGGTTTTAATGCAGGCACCCTGATAGAAGTGAATCACATTCTTTCAGTTTCCTCATTTATCCCCTCCAAAATTACCTAGCTAATATCTTTGTTTTTTCCCTCATTTCCCCTTCCTTTTAGCTTTTTCAAAAAAAACCTTTAGAGGTAGGTACTTGATTCTTTCTATTTTGGATTCTTTGAATGCAGTATCCCAACTCCTTCTTGCCTGTCAAAGAAGAAAATTTATCTTAAAAACATGATTTCTAGAAGGGGTTTCAAGATGGCAGACTAGAGGGTGACTGCATCTCCTGGCACTCCAGAGCTCAGGATTCAAGAAGGGGAGGTATTGAGAGACTTGGACAAACTCAGAGACACTTGTTGATTCGCTCTCACTGGGTGAAGCTTGGCCTGGGCAGCAGGCCAGGACAGTGGGCAGCTGCTCGAGGCAGGGCAGGGCAGCGAGAGGATTTTCCCAGCAGCCTGGCTCCATCCAACAGCAGGCCCGTTCCATGGCCAGCTTCTTGGAGCAGAACCACCCAATGAGAGGCTCTCTGCACACACCCAGCCCCAAGCAGCAGGCCCTGGTCAGGTCTGCAGGCAGCTTCTCAGACCAGGACAGGAGGGCCAGAGGATTTCCCAAGCAGCATGGCTCCATCCAGCTGCATGCCCGGCCCACAGCCAGCTTCTCAAAGTAGGTCCATCCAGTGAAAGGCTTTCTGTGCACAACCAGCCCCAAGCTGTGAACCCGGGTCCAGTCCACAGGCAACTTCTCAGACCAGGGCAGGAGGGCCACAGGCTTTCCTGAGCAGCCCGGCTCCATCCAGTGGCAGGCGGTTCCACAGCCAGCTTCTCAGAGCAAACCCACCCAGTGAGAGGCTTTCTGCACACACCCTGTCCCCAGTTGCAGGCCCCGGTCAAGTCTGCAGGCAGCTTCTCAGACCAGGACAGGAGGGCCAGAGGCTTTCCCAAGCAGCCTGGCTCCATCTGGCGGCAGGCCCAGTCCACAGCCAGCTTCTCCAAGCAGACCCGCCTAGTGAGAGGCTTTCTGAGCACAGCCAACCTTGAGTCCTGAACCGAGCAGTGGGTCCCGGTCCCCAGACAACTTCTCAGACCAAGGCAGGGTGGCGAGAGTGGTTCCCCAGCAGCCCGGCTCCATCTGATGGCAGGCCCAGACCACAGTCAGCTTCTCTGAGCAGACCCACCCAGTGAGAAGCTTTCCACACACACCCAGTCCCCAGTGGTGGCCATGGTCTGGTGGACAGGCAGCTTCTCAGACCAGGGCATGGGGGCCTGAGGCTTTCCCGGGCAGCCCGCCTCCATCCAGTGGCAGACCCGGTCCACAGCAGGCTTCTCGGGGTAGGCCTGCCTAGTGAGAGGCTTTCCAAGCACACCCATCCCACAATTCTGCACCCAGTAGCAGGCCAGTGGCAGCTTTCTTCTGAAGCACTGCATTATCAGTTTCCTCCAAGAATTCAGGCTACTAAAGGTTAAGAGGTGATATGCTGGAAATCTACAGGGACACTAAAAGCCAATAGAGGAAATCTGCAATATCTCAGAGTCCCACTGATATCTGACCAATATGAGAAAAGAAGGGAAGAAAATGTACCAAACAAACCTAGATGCTATATCAATAAAACCCAATGACAGCATGGTAGAAGAAATGGCAGAAAGAGAGTTCAGAATGTACATAATTAAAACAATCAGAGAAGCAAACAAGGAGATGAAAGATCAAATGCAGGCATTGAAGGATGAGATGAAAGAGCAAATGCAGGCATTAAATGATCACACCAATCAAGAGTTAAAAGAACAAACACCGGAAGCAAAAGATCATTTCAATAAAGAGTTAGAGATACTGAAAAAAACAAACAGAAATCCTTGAATGAAGGAAACAATAAACCAAACTAAAAACTCCATAGAAATCATAACTATGAGGATAGAACACAAGGAAGACAGAACCTCCGACATTGAAAATGAAATATTTAATCTTGAAAAACAAAGTTGACCAACCAGAGAAGACGGTAAAAAATCATGATCAGAATCTACAAGAATTATGGGATATCATGAAAAGGCCAAACCTGAGAATTATTGGGATAGAGGAAGGCACAGAGAAATAAACCAAAGGAATGAACAATCTATTCAATAAAATAATGTCAGAAAATTTCCCAAATCTGAACAATGAAATGGAAAATCAAGTACAAGAGGCTTACAGAATTCCAAATACACAATATTACAACACACCCACACCAAGGCACATTATTACAAAAATACCTAACATACAAAATAAAGACAGAATTTTAAAGATCTGGACTACTAAAGCATGGTCTTGTGGTGTATGTTAAGAAGAGAGGCTCATGGCACTGCTATGGCATCATAGTGTCTGCAGCTCAGTGACATCAAGTGCCAGCAGTAAGACTGGTAGAAAAAAGACTGCATGCAGTACCACGGACATGAGAAAGATCACTAGGCATGGTCAACTCACTCTGATGAGAATCATTTGGAATAGTTACCCCAATTACCACCATGCAGGCAGTTGAAGGCACCCTGCTAGGTATTAAAATATTGTCCTAAGGAAAAAAGCTCCTGTGGGTGTCCCAATTTTGCCACTCTCTGTGAGAGATCAGAACCCATTGGATATGTGGTACCTCCCTGATGCAGTAGTCATCACTCCTCACAAGATGTTGGAAGTTATGCACAATTTCAAGTTTTATTTACAGAATATATCCCTCGGTAGAGGGGTCAGAGTCCAAAATAAAGTTGGAAGAGTTGATATTTCAGTGTCCTCAGGCTAACTAGTGAGATTATTAACATGAAAATGTACAGATACAGAAACATAGCAGGAGGAAAGAGACTCAATATATTCTCTTCTGAATTATTCATAGTGTTAAATCACAGTATATTTCAGAGAATAGCAAATATTTTAAACAGTTTTTATAAGTACTGCAAATATAAAGAATATAAAAACACTGGTAAAATGCCCAAGAGATTTTAAAAATATGTTCAGAATATCAACCTGAAAACAACCTAATTATGTACACTAATTCTTGTCTAAATCATTCCCTTGACCTATAAAACCCAGCTGGCATAAGGTTATGTGAGCTATTTTTTGTTTGTTCATTTCTGAATTCTTGTTGTTACATTATGGTGGAAACAGAAACAAAATGAGAGCTAGTCAAAAATATCACACTATATTACTGACACTTGAACCCCATCATAAAACTTTGAAGGTATATTCATCCATGAATTTTCCTTGACTATAATGCAAATATGGCACTTTAATATTTGTGCAAAGGAAGAAAAATAATTACAAAGAAGAAAACAATAAAATTACCTAGTTTATGTTTTCATTAGACAGAACTGCTCACTGAAGGACATACTGACAGAGTTTATGACCATAGTACCCTGGCTGATTTTAAACACATCATAAAATAAAAGCTATGAAAAGTGATTGATTTCTTTTAGTCTGCTGTATAAAACAAGAACAAAAACCTTATGTTAAAATAAGTCAAAGGAACTGTGGGATACATCCTAAGGCTAATAAAAAAAGAGCCATTAATCTTATCACTATATTTATAAGAAAAAATACCCCAAAATTTGGTCCAGGACTATTACTCCCTTTGTACATTTAAAAATGTGAGAGGGTACAAAGTAGAAAATTGACCATTATCAGCTAAATGGGAACAACAAAGGCAGGAGTGGACTCTAAGACCAAAGGAGTCTAACAACACTTAACTTCCAAGATGTTGTTTCTGGATGGCAGAGAGTGTAAAAGCTACAAACATGTACTTCAGGAAAAGCCTAGAACAGCAATTTGCTGCAGCAATTAAACCAGGGAATAGGTACAAAGAAAAACTATTCTAGTTTCTGTACCAATGTCAACTGATGGATAATGTTCAGCAGATGGCACCAGAGACACTGCAGGAGAGAAGAGTTCTGCTTCCATCTAGGGCACTTTTGGCAGGTGTCTCCAGCACCAGGCTCCTGCTCTGCACCACAGTTCACAGCTTCCTCTGCACCTTCCCTCCTGAGGCTACAACTCTGTAGAACACATGTCCTGCTGAAATACCACCTATAAACATGTTTCCCTGGTACCAGAGAGGGTGATGTTCTAGCAAATTCCATCAAAACCCTTTCTCTGTTGTCCAATGAGTCATAGATGAGCCCTCTCCAATGAGGCCTGCATCTCAAACCCTGTGTGGGCTGCTTGCTTGGTTACTCAATCACAGCCCTACAAGCACAGGGTGCACTGGCATCAATTACTATTATTTTTCACAGCTCTCTTTACTTCTTACAAGGCAACAGCCTGTGATAGTAATTCTTTAAATTAAATATTCTCTGTTTTCATTATTGTGTGACTTCCCTTTCCTTACTGGACCCAGAGTAGCAAAATCCTGAACACCAGACAGTGGTTGGCAATAAAATGATCTGAAAATACAAATACAATATTTGCTAAGCCAAAGCATTCATACTCCCCTGAATTTGACTTTAACTGCTACATTACACAAACCTCACTACAGCAGAATGTTTTTATTATGTTAAAAACCAAACACTGCATTTACTGGCACAGCCAGAACCTGTTGGGGCACAGAAACTTATAGATAACAATGTTTCCCCAAGTTTTAAGCACAAAGCACCTCCCACAGTAGCTACTAGATATGGACCAGCTTATTTTATCAATGGCAAGCCCTGGTGATTAAGTAAGGATAATCTGTAAGGTTACTATTTTCTAATAATCTTTCAGTAAGAAATTTCTGCCTATGCTTTGGAAACTTCTTTGATTTTATTAGTCACAAGCCTGTCATCAAAGCCTGAATAAAAATGTATATAAACCCAATCTTCCCCAGAATAAAGTGGGAATGATTGCACCAGAACTAGAGTCTGTGTCTTTCATTCTCCATCCATCGCCAACACTGTCTCCCCATGACCCCTTACCAGTGTGGAACCCGTGGACCCCTGCTGGGGCTAGACCCCAGCAACTCCCTTCCTTTTGGAGAGAAAAGGGGAGTTTATCTTAGTTTTGTGAAAAATTATAAACAATTGTCAACAGGTATCCTCTGTTAAAAAATTATACATTCTGATCTCAAAGAAGTCACATGTCAACAGTGACTAAGACTACTGAGTGCAACAGCTATCAAAACTGTCATCCTTAAGTTCTTGACCTGGAAATTCACCCCACAGTCAAAGTTTCAGAAAGGAGGATGTTTCGGGAATTTCAATTACTGCAAGCAGCTTGAATAGTTTGTTAACTGAAGCACAAGACCATTCCGGTGTCTGTGTTTCTCCCCTATAAACCTCTACAATTGTTAACACACATAGAAGAGAATAAAAAAAAATCCATTAACAAATTCCTTAATCAAATAGGTAAGATAGGCAGGTTAAATACAGAAATCCAAAAGGGGAGGGAAATTCCTAAAATAAAAAAAAAATTCAAAGGTTAAAATTAGTAAGGATTATTTTTTTTCTTGACAGTAACATTTCAAGATGAAGAGAATAAGACAATTAAAAAGAATTTTTGAGGAAAAAAGTAACCCCAGAGTTGTAGGAGCACAGGATGAAAAACAAATATATAAATAGGCACTAAGGGATTCTTTTAATTTGTTATATCACCTATTCAGCAGAAAAAAAAAAATTGGAACACAGTAACAGTCAATGACAATAAACCACACACTTTTGTTACTGTGATCAAATATAATACAATGAACACTATGGAACTGTGGTAACTGCCAGAAAGACAGCCTGTGTCACTCAAGAGAATGTGTTTATTTTGGTGTTGAGCAGAAGGTAATGTTGTAGAGGAACAAAAGTACTCTTAAATACAGCAAAAGTTTTAATAATGTCTGCTTCCCAGTGGCATTCTTGTCATCTCTCTCACCTGAGCCTAGAATGAAAATACATTTTTATATTTTTAGAATGAATTCAGACACAGTCCTACTGAGAAAAATGAATACACACAACTTCTTCAAGTACTAGGCTCTTTCTCAACCAAATTGGAAAGAAATTGATAAGAACCCCAGTTTTGGTTTGCCACAGAGTTATTTACATGCCTGTTAATTTTGTCCTTTCCTCCCTCAACATATAACCTCTGAGATTTTAAGGTAGGGGTGTGTGTGTGTGTGTGTGTGTGTGTGTGTGTGTGTGTGTGTGTGTTTATCTCCCGCTTTACTGGTTGAAACATTAACCTTTTAGCACAAATTGTCTAGTGCATTCAATGAAGTTTTAGTAAGTTTCTAAATTAATTTCATAGGGAAGCAGGTCCCCACCATCACTTCAAATTGAGTATCTGATTCTGGGCTTGGTGGTGCATGTCTGTTATCCCAGCAACTAAGGCTGAGGCAGGAGTATCACATGTTTAAGGCCAGCCTGGGAAATGGTGCCAGACCCTGTCTCAAAAATAAAAAAAAAAAAAAAGATAGCTGGGGATGTAGTTCTGTGGTAAAATCCCACTGGGTTCAATTCCCTAATACGAAAACACACAAACAAATTTAGTATATCTGAAACCAAAACCCTCAACATGGCCTCCCTCAATTTTCAAACCACCTTTTGTTACTTTCACTGGCCTTTGTGAAAATCCCTTTCTGTCATTATCCTTAACATTTTTTCCTAGATTACTGTAATAAGCTTCAAGATGATCTGAGTTCTCACACCTTAAAAGGATACCAGATACCAAAACAACCAAATGGTCTCAACATCCTTACCTGTGCTCCTTTTATCTCTGCCTTAACAAATTGATTACTGGTTTAAAACCACAGTGTATTTTATCTTACAGTTATGTAGGTCAGATGTCTGATACAGGTCTTGTTGGATTGTTAAAAGTAAGGGTGTCACAGCAGGACTCTTCCTTTCTGGGGACTCCAGGGAAGACTGTTCCCTTGCACTGCAATGTCTGGCTCTGGCTCACAGTCATCCTCCAACTCCAAAGACAGGTAGAAATGGGTCCTTCTCATTCTGCTCTCTCTCTGGTTCTGTTAACTTTGTTTCCCCTTCCACTTTTAAGGACACATGTGAGGTTACACTTGGCTCATCAGGATAATCCACAATAATCTTTCTACCTTACTGTAAGCTGATTAGCATCCATACTCCATCTGCATCCTTAATTTCTCTTTACCAAAAGATCACACATTCACTTCTGGGGATTAAGACATGGACCTATTGGGGGAAGGAAGGAGCATTATTTACCTACAACACTACCCAAACCATATTTGTCCTCTACTCTTCAGTGGAACACTGTTCTGCATGGGGAAATGAACACAATTCATCTTAAATAAGTACACTAGCTGACTAAATTCATCCCTACATCTCCCATTTCTCATTCAGGAAACAGGTGAAAAACTAAAGATCCTGCAAGCAAGTGTAGCGATAAAGATGCTTTTATCATTGCTTGATGAAACCTGGAATTCATTTTTGCTTATACATAATGCATGGTCATACTCTTAAAATGGCCTAAAGTCCTCTAACTGAAATAACAATGGCACCAGAGATAAACTGTACAAGAACATGAAAGCCCTGACTCTCAATTTTACTTAAGTACCAACTTGAAACACAAAGATCATCAAATTTTGGTATGATAATTGTCAAGCCATGCAAACATACTGTTCCCATTTTTAAAACTCTGCATTTCTGATATCTTAGACCAATGTGAGAAATTGTGCCTAAACATAAACTTCAAGCTTGAAACTGCTTAGGGTTCATTCTAATTACTGAACTTACTTTTTGGATAGTGAAAACCTACCACAAGGGTTTATTTAGTGTGTTTACCAAAATTCAGTTCTGCATGAGTAAAGATTCTGTACAAGACAGTGGTCCACATATTTTCTTTACTATAGGCATTAACTAGTCTATATATAGCAGATTCAAAATTCTGAAAATGTTAATGTTTTGAGATTCCCATGAATCTCCCTGGAGGTAAATGCTTTTTTGTATCACTTAAAATAAATGAGAAGATTACTGGACCAAACACACACACACAAATATTTATGAGCAGGACTTTATTTTAATAATGTTCCCCATTAACAGAAGCCAATGAAAGGTTAGAAAAGAAATACTGACCTTTACAAATAACCTTTAAAATAACAATGATAAAGGGCCCAAAAATTAAACATATTTGAGATCTGAACTCATATTATTTACCACACTACTGACCAAAAACCTATTGACTTACCTCAATTTTATGAATCAAATTAAATAATAAACATATTCAAATTTAGTATTTTTACAATTGAGTACAATTAAGTGTAAAAGGACAACTGGGCATGGTGGCACATGCCTGTATTCCCAGTGGTTCTGGAGGCCGAGGCAGGAGAATCATAGTTCAAAGGCACCCTCAGCGAAAGTGAAGTGCTAATAAGCAACTCAGTGAGATCCTGCCTTTAAATAAAATACAAAATAGGGCTGGGGATGTGGCTTAGTGGTCAATTGCCCCTGAGATCTATCCCAGGCATGACTCCCCTCAAAAAGAGTGAAAAGAATGAATGGACAAGTAACTGGTATTCAGATTCCAAAGATTAAAACCAACTAATCCAAGTCTTTCTATAGTATATTGGTTCTAATTCAAACACTTCTTGGTGGCTCAAAGTTACTATGAAGAATAGTAGTGATGATGGTATGTCAGGAACACCTCATGGGATGAGGCTGAGTGGTAGAGACTCATCTGGCATGAGTGGCACCATGGGTTCAATCCTCAGCACCACCAAAAAAGAAAGGAACACCTCAGAGATCATAGACACAGTATTAATACTCCAAGGGTTAAAACTCCAAACACGTCATTTCTGATTTCTTCTTTGTGTAACCAGATGATTCAAATTGCCTCCTTTATTTTATCTACACTGTATGAAGCCCTATATGGATCAGCCTGTTCTGGACTATGGAACAACTATTTTTCTTGTTATTCGAGGTTATTCCTCTTATTTTTTTAACTCCTTCCACTCACTGTTTACAATACTGATAAATAAGGTATGGCTGGTCCACACTGGCCTCTGCTTAAATACATATGGCTGCTATGTGAGGTCCCTCACTTTCTGCTGCAAAGTAAGTGATCTCATAATATCTGAAAAAACAGCACACAAAATAGCATTGCCTTAATTACTGATTATTAAAGCAACTATAAAAAAGTATATAAAGTTTGGGATGTTTCCAGTATATTAGTGCATTTAAATCTTCAAAAAATTTCATATACACAGTATTATTTTCAATGGTGGAAATTTACAAAAAAGGTATTAAATTAACTTGCTCAAGCCTTTATAGCTACAAGGAACCAAAATAGGTTGAGGTTTAGGTGTATCTCATACCAAGCTCTATGTCCTTAAGCACTATAGATCACTGAGTAGAATATCATCAATAATTTATATAAAACAAAACAGATTCATAAAAATGCAGTCATTTTGTGTCTGAGATCATGAATCCAATCATGTATAAAATGGTAATAATACTTGCTGCCTCGTTAACAACATGAAAATGATGTAACACCAAAGATATAAGGGTCTCAACATATTGCCTGGAAAATCCAGGAAGCATCACTGTTATGGTTTAGATATTAAGTGTCCCCTCTGAAAGCTCATGTATAAAACATGTAAGGAAGTTTAGGGGTAGAATGACTGGGTTATGAGAACCTTAACTTGATCAGTGTGTTAATCCCCTGATAGGAGCTAACTGAATGGTACTGTAGGAAGGTAGGGTATGTATGGCTAGAAGTTGGTCCCTGGCCATACCTTTTGGTCTGTATCTTGTCTGTGGTGAGGGAAATGGTCTCTCTCTGCTTTCTGGAGTAGTGCCCTCGCTGCTTTCCTCCTCCATGTCCTTCTGCCATGATGTCCTGCCTTACATATGGCCCAGAGCAATAGAGTCAGCCATCGAATGGACTGAGAACTCTGAAGATGGGAGCCCAAATAAACTTTTTTCCCTCTAAATTTGCTCTTGTCCACAAGCAAGATCACAAAAGCAGAAAAAGTTGACTAAAACAACTCAGTAATATCAGGCATTCTCTGGAAAGAGAGGCTAAGTCATTTACATAGTATTCTAAATGAATGGTGACTTCTGGGCTGTGTACTAGATGTCTAGATGTTATGTGTATATAAATATATGACTTATGATATCAGTATAACCAATATTCATTTTATTAAATCCTATACAGATACAATAAAATCAGTAATGATGATAAGTCCCTGTCAAGAAAAAGCAAGCTTAGTGTTATTTATAAAAAAGCAATCTTATCATTCATCATAAACAATGAGGTAGTTCAACTATTATAAATCCATGCTGATTTCTTCCTTGCTTTTCCTTGAAAGTCAAATCAATGGCATGAAAAGCATAATACAGAAATAGATAATAGTATAGTAGAGTATAATGCAGCTATAAATTACTGTAGAATTTCCTACATCCATTTCTAGTTATCTTTGTTTCATGAAAGAAGAAACAGTTCAAGTCACTCTATTCAAAGGAAAAAGTCAATCCTATTAAAATATTTTAAAAGTATTTAAAGAAAATTTCTCAGGATGGGATTTATAATGCATTTTAACTCACTATGTACCCTATTGTCTTTTTTCTTGGAACTACAATTGCAGTGACTTTCTTTATGTGTTCCAAAATTCACTCTTATATTTGAGTATGAAGATGAAACAGGATTTTAAAATCCACTCTAGTAATCAAAAGACAAAGAATGAAAACATGAGAATTTAGAGTGAAAAGACTTTAAGGTGTCACAAGAATAAAATAAGCAATCATTCTAAACACTGTAAACCAAGGACTATTTTGTACTAGTTTTTTGAGCTATGGCATTTCTAAATATTTCCTTCTACTAACTTAAGACTCTGCTTTTCGTGTTTTCCAGTATTGGAATTGAACTCAGTGCCTTGGCCAATCTAAGCAAGACTTTACAACAGTTATACCCCCAAAGCTTAGTATTTGAATGATGGACTACCAAGATACAATGACACTTATCACAATAAAAGTTCTACATTATTTACCCACTGACAATTATAGAGATACACTGACTGATCCACCTGAGATTTCTTAACCAACAGTTTAAGCACCAAGTGGTCAGTCATTTTTGTGCAGAAATTTCCTGATATGTTAAGTGAAGTCTTTATCACAACCTGGGTTACTAAAATGCAAGTTCCTAGGCCTACAAAATTCAGTCATATTTTTCATTGTTCTATCACTAAATCTACTTCTTATATGGCTGCAAAACTTAAAGCCAGGTTTTTTCATGTTGATGATTTCATTAAAACAGAATTAAAGGATATAACACTGGTATATCTGTCTCTTACAGTTTAAAGACTTTCTACAGTAAATTTCTACTGCTGTTATACAGGAAAAACATCAAAAACCAAATAAATGAGATTGTATTTTCCAGGTTTACAACATCTACTACAAATTAAGGGATCAAAAGAGAATCAAAATGGTAAATAAATGGGTAAGCACAGACCTCTTTAAAAAAATATCTAAGTCACACTGGATCAAATCTAGACAGCACATAAATACCACTATCAAAAGAAGCAGCATGGTACATAAACACCTAAAAACAAATTTTTGAGGCCTATCAGAAAGACATTTAAATCCCCTATTACTTGTTTGAAAAATACAAAGCTTGGAAAAATGACTGTCAGACATAACCTGATCAACAATCTAACAGAAGCTAAGTAACTGTCACATTTGACAAAACAATACTCTGTATTTATAGTATCCATGATCAGAAGGAGTCAAAGAAGATAAACTGTTCATTTACCTTTTGTCCCATCATCATTTTATTTCACTTCATTATTCAATTAGATTCTGAATTTCATCATTCCCACCAGGTATTTTCAAGAGAATTCTAGAGTTCCTAAGACTTTGCCCAAAACATACTGTCTTTGCTTATACATAAATGACTGAATGGAGTTGCATCAAACTGAGAAATCATTACTCTGGCAACCCATAAAAAAATATATGGATGGAAAGCCCTGCGGGAGGAATTTTCTTCACTTATTTTGGTAGTTTAAATCTCATCATAGATATATGATTTTATATTTTAAAAAATCTAATGACCATATAAAATAAAATATGTTGCATTGGAGGCCATGACGTTTTCTTCAAGATGATACTCGGGAATTTTAGCTCATCCTCAAACAGGTATTCCATGTTAAATGCACTATTACCAGCTGAATTACTCAGGTTTTCATAACCATAACAAAATGCCTTTGATAGGCTAACTTTATAAAAAAAGAGCTTTATTTAGTCCAGAGTTTGAATATTCAACTGCATACTGCTGGCATAAGTTCACTTATAGTGAAGGCTTTCTTGGTTGCATCACATAATGGCAAATGGCAATGGTAGTACCCTGTTTAGGAAAAGAAATTACATCCCCAAACAAAAAGTCAAAGAGCTTGGAGGGTTCAGGCTAAGGTTTTTATAATCATTCACTAATAATAAAAAAGCATTTCAAAAATAAACACGTTTTAGATCTTAACAAGGGGTCACATGAAAACTAACTCAGTGTCTTTCAGGGAAAGCCCCTATATGACCTAAGAACCTCACATTACACCCCACCCCTTCAAAGTACTATCATCTCACAGATCTCCCCAAAGAGACCAAGCTTCCAACACATGGACAACTGAGGAGCAAACCACATCAAAACCATAACATAGGTGAGACTCTCACACACTATCTTCCAGGTCATTATCATTTCAAAGCACTGAACTTCTAAATGCATGGAGGGCTGACCTTGAGGAATAAACAAGTGATCATGGAAGCTGCTACCCTTCACCACTGGCACCTTTTCAATTGACAGATTCTAATAAGTATCTTTGCATGATCCCATATTTCTCTCCATTCAGGTCATGAATCACCAGGTCAGAAAGGAAACCAAAAGTCAGTTGGAGTAACACAGGCATATTATCCCTGTTACTCAGAGGCTATAGCAGGAGGAAGACAAGTTCAGAGCCAACCTGAGCAAATTAGCATGACCCTGTCTCAAAAAAAAATAATTTAAAAGCAGGGGGCAGGGGATGTAGCTCACTAGGACATCACTTGCTTCAGCCATCCTCACTCTTTCTCTCTCTCACAATCACACACACATAAACAAAAGGGATAGCCAAGAAACATGTAGTGGGGCTCAGAAAAACCTACAGCAAAGAATGGTACTTCTGCATGATGACAACTTTGAACTTGAGAACACCAGCTAGCTTCAAAAGCGAATTCTCTTTCTCTGTTTTTTTCTCCTACTCATTTTTTTATTCCCAAGGCAGGCCACAGAAACTAGAATTCCTCTTCCCCAAGGTGGGTCATAGAAACTAAAGCTCCTCTCCCTAGGTCACTCATAACAACCTAGATATTTTACTTTAACCTCCCTTTGCCATTCTGCATTAAGGCTGGTAATAAACAAGTTCTTGGTCCCACCTTGTCTGATAGAAGACAGTAAAACCCTCAATCCAGAAGGGATCTTACCCTATAATGTGGAAGGACTGTAACAGGGACATAAAAGACAAACCTGAACAAACAGGTTTTCCTGCTTTCCCCTTCAGTCTATTAAATCGTGTCATACCTTTTTGTCTAGTCACACTTCTACACAGTTGTACTATTTTTTAACTATAGAAGATTGTACTGTAAAGTCTATTTAAAATAAATTTAAAACATTAACAGTAGACAGCTATACAGTATTAAGGTTTGGACTCTTAAAATAAATGAAAAAAATTCATATGTTTTCACCCAACCAAAATACCCATTAGTAGAAAATATTGTTAAATAAAATACACAATCTAAAACTGTAGTTATATACAGCACACTATGAGGCTGCAAGTATTTTTAAAAGAATGGAGTGGTTCTTTATATATTGATATGGAATTTAAGAGATATACATTCAGGTTAAAAATGCAAGTGAAAATCTGCAGTGTGCCTCATCTCTACTTACATGAAAAGAAAATTAATTCACATTTACTCATATGTATATGAAGTAATAGTTTCCATTAGATTATTTCAGAGATGAGTGGCTACCTCTCAGTAGAAATATTAGGAGATTAAGGAAGAGACATCATCAAACTGTATATTTCTGTACCACTTAAAATTTGAACCATGTAACTATTTCATCTGTTAATTAAATCAATGAAAATGTAAATGTGCTTAAAGCCTAAAAGTAGTGTTTGTGATTACCTTTATAAAGTAGAGGGCAGGAAGAGTGACCAACTGATTAGCCTCACAACCTCACTCTACATTCATGCATTTTAGAATTCCAAAAATCAAACATCTCTCCCATTACTATCATCAATCGATACTAAGTTTATGATCCTTAACAGCAATATATTTTTATTATCAAAGCAAGAATTAAGAATCTAAATTAACACAATATTGACTGCAAAGGTAAGTAAGAGAAAAACTAACTTCTGCATGATAACCATTAACAATGGTAGATGATCAAAATGAATCTAAAATCATATATTAATTGTTCAGGTATCTAAAAGTGATGTATCATCTTTGTTGGATCTTCCTAATACCACCAAAAGGAATAAAACAGCACAGTAAATAGTTTTATTCCATCTTTCATATCTATATAAACACAAAAGAAATTGTGAAGTCAACTTATTAGAACATTGTAGTTCATTAAGAAGTTTGCCCACCTCAAGAACATGGAAAATAAATCAAATGCAAACTGTTAATTTGAAGCATTTTTATATACAATACCAAGAAATCATATGCATAAATTGATTTTTGTATAAATAATCTATACTAATTTATACTCAGCAATCTGAAAACTAAAGAACTCATACAGAAGTCTGGTTGCTACAGACACAAAACTCCAATAAACTTGCAGTGGTGAATGGGTGTCAACTAAGTAAAAGAGAAAGGGAGACATCCAGCAGCTAAAGTCAAACACTACTTAAATGCAAAAGAAAGGGTTAATTTACTGGAGATCATTTCCATACCCATTTACCCATATTTTCTGAGCATCTACTGAGACATACAGAAACAATAAAACACTGTTTCTGCTTTCCAGTATCTTATACTCCAATTAAAACTGTTAGAACACTCAAAATGAAATTAAGAATAGAAAGTATCAAAGATCAAGTAACTATAGAGACAAAAACAGACTCTACTACTACACAGACAGGAAAGGCAGGAGTGGGGCATGACTGTGTATGAGCTAAATTTTCACATGGAAGAGAGAGATAAGAAAAAAAATTTTAAGAAATAAAAACACACAAAAAGCCAAAAAAGTAAAGTAAAACTTAAAGTTTACTTTCTTTTGAGGTCATACGTCAAAAGCTAAGTTTGATCATAAGAAGAATTAAGTTTCAAAAGTGCAGAAAAACAAACACATAGTGGTCAAGAACACAAACTTTCAAGGAAGACAGACTTAAAATTTAATTCTGAGTTCTTCTACCATTAGCAAATCTGTCGAATTCATGAAGTCTCCAACATTTCACCTATGAAGTGGGGAACACAACAAATACCACCAAAAGTTAGGATGGTCAAAAGAGAATAAAGCACTCAGATAATGACTGACATTAATAAACAGCCAATAATTGTTTCAGGATTTTTGTCCTGTCATCAGACAAAGTATATGATGATCAAGGATGCATGTAGATTGTTTAATAGCAGTATGTACGATGAATGGAATGGCAAAACCCTAGGGATTAGGAATCTCTGATTTCTACATAATTGCTGAAAGAATGGAAAGAAGAAGAATCAGGAAGCACAATACAATAAGATGGCAACAACATATTTTTGAGGAGAGAGTGAAAAATCCAAGTTGATCTTTTGAGTAACAACAAACCCCAAAATCATATGTAACAATAATGCACCAATAAAAATACGGAATAAAAATGATGACTTTTTGATTTTAAGCCTGAATGACTAATAAAATATCAAGTTCATTAATATAATTGAGGAAATTGGAGGAAAAAGAATAAATTTGCAAAGACACTGATTCTAAATAATGAAATGACAGTCATCCAGTGTTTAGCAAGAAGAAGAATAATAAAAAAGAAAAATCTAAAGATTAGGAAAGAAAATGAGACTCGTCATGCAGAATGGAGAGCCTTTGCTGTAAGGTTCCATATGCAGTCCGATCCACACCAAAGATGGCCCCTGAGCGGCTTCTTCTTCCCATAAGTCTCGGCTTCCCACCACCTATTTTCCCGCCGGTGGCAAGCCGGACCAATCAGAAACCCACACGCCACTTTCTCCCTTAACCCGGAAGCCCCAAGAGTATATATGTAAGCCTCATCTTGTAATAAAGCAGACTTCTCCGGTGATTTGCCAACCGTCTCCATCTTTATTGGTGCTGAAACCCGGGATGGAGTTAGCCTTCAATGGCACTCCGTTCCTCTGTTGGCAGGTCACCCTCGTCCTCTTGCTCCGGCGCTAGCTCTTGACACTCAACACCGGCTTTGAAAATTCATAAGTTTCCCCCTGGAAGAGCACACCTTACCTCAGCTATACGCGGGAGTACTAGCCGTGACTGTCCGGTAGCCTCCCTACACTGAGTTAAGGGGGGACAACCTCCCACCACGACCTTCATGGTCACAGTGGACCCCTGTGCCCTTCCATCAGAACACAAAAGAGGCCAATAGAAGACACTTTAAGAGGAGTGAGGAGCTTAATCTACCCCCGGGGAACCCCAGTCACCTTTCCTCTCCAACTGCCTAAATCCAGTACTGGTAACCTTGTGGCCATCCGGGTTCCTTACCCCTTTGGGAATAGCGATCGAGGTGACGATCTCCATCACGCTTTCCCTTTCGTTCAGTCTCCGGAACCTCCGGATCCTTCTCAAGGCATTGGGGATGCCCTTTACCTTGTAGATTGATCCCCCTCCGGGTCTCTCTCGAGGTATTGGGGACACCCTTTACCTCGCAGACTGCTCCCTCCTCGCCCGAGATCTTCTGCTCCCTACACCCTTCTTCCCTCTAACCATGGGGACCTCCCCATCTTCCCCAGTGGCAGACACGCCCCTCCAGTGTCTCCTCAAAAATCTAGGACCCCTTTCCCTTAAGCCTGACATCAAACCCAAATTATTGACAAAATTCTGCACTCACGATTGGCCCCATTACCCTCTAGATAACCAGAACAAATGGCCCCCTGAAGGCTCTTTAGATCCAAATCTTTTAAGGGACATTTTCAACTATTGCCAGCGCCTGAACAAGTGGAAGGAGATCCCTTATGTTGAAGCTTTTAGGTTACTATCCCAAAACCCCTCACTTTGCACTACTTGCTCTCCCTCCCAGGCTCTTCTGGCATGTAAGATTGCTTCCCCATTGTCCTCCCCTCCCCCATCCTCCTCTCTTGATTCTTTTGACCCGGCCGATGAGCCTCTCCCTTATAGGGCCCCTCCTCTCAACCCTATACTCCCGGAGCCACCTTCCTCCCCTCTCTCCCCCTCCCTGCCGCCTTGGCTCCCGCGCCCATAGCTCCTACACCCACCGCTCCGCCTATTTCCTTCAGCCCGCCGCTCACGCACTCCCATGGACCCCCTCCAGCCCCTCCCACTTTTATGGCCCCATTAAGGGAGGTAGCTGGAGCTGAAGGTATTGTCCGTGTCCACGTCCCCTTCTCCCTGGCTGATTTATCTCAGATGGAGCGCAAACTGGGCTCCTATTCCTCTGATCCTACCACTTACATAAAGGAATTCCAATGGATTTTACAAGCCTACAGCTTATCTTTTAAAGATATATTTATGCTCCTCACCAACACCCTCCTGACTGAGGAACGGCGATGAGTTTGGGATGCAGCTCAAACTCATGTGAATGAAACACATCGCACACACCCTACTTTCCCTCTAGGGCCTGAAGCGGTCCCAGAAATCGATCCACAATGGGACTACAACACAAATCAGGGCATACAAGCCCGGGACTGGTTTGCCTCGTGTCTCATTGTGGGTTTAAAAAAGGTGGCCCGCAAACTAGTTAATTTTCAGAAGGTCCAGGAAATTATCCAAAAAAAGGATGAAACCCCCACTGAGTTTCTAGAGAGGCTTACTCAGGCCCTCAGGCAATATACCACACTGGACCCGGACACAGATGAGGGCCGTCATATCCTTATGACCAGTTTCCTAGCTCAGTCCTACCCTGACATTAAGGCCAAATTAAAAAAATTGGAACATGGACCGGCAACTCCTCAAAGTGAGATTCTGTCGCTGGCCTTTAAGGTTTTCCATGGACGAGATGACGAAAAAGAACGCCTAAGGCATAAGGCCAGGCAAACTGATTTACTAATGGTTGCTCAAATGATCAGGGGGACTCCTCATCCTGTTCCCCATTCACAGAAATTCCTGATCCCTACAAGGGCCCCTCCTGGAGCTTGCTTTAAATGTGGAAAAGAGGGTCATTGGTCACGCTCTTGTCCTCAGCCACGGTCTCCCAATAAACCCTGTCCCAAATGTAAACAGAATGGACATTGGGGTTCCGACTGTCCCTTCTCCCGAAGGGGTGAAGGGCCAATCACTAAGATGCCCCCCTCTTGTCCTTCAGTAGTGAGATTGGCTGAAGAGGACTGACGGAGCCCTGGGCCACACTCGACCCTCAATATCACCACTCGCGAGCCTAGGGTAACCCTTGTAGTGGATGGCCGGTCTGTCACCTTTTTATTAGATACAGGAGCAACCTTCTCACTTTTGACAGAGTTCCACGGCGCCACCACCTCCAGTTCTACTCCTATTGTTGGGGTAGGAGGGAAACACATATATCCACTCAGAACTCCCCCACTTCTGTGTCGCCTTAAGAATTCCTCTTCACATTTTATCCACTCCTTTTTAGTCATGCCTCAATGCCCAATTCCCTTGTTGGGACGGGACATTCTTTCCCAATTCAAGGCGTCTATTTCCTTCCCACTTTTCGATGCCTCTACTTCCTTTTTTATGGCCCTATTGCAGGATCCTACCTCCTCACATCCACGTATCTCCCACCCTGTTAACCCCTCAGTTTGGGACACGGACAATCCCTCCATAGCTCAGTGCCCCCCAGTCTCCATCCAATTACGGGACCCTACCAAATTTATTCATCAGCCTCAGTATCCCTTAACCACCTCTACCCTTCTCAGACTTTCTCCCATTATTTCTGACCTTCTTCGCAAAGGATATCTACGTCCCACTCAGTCCCCCTATAACACCCCCATTCTGGGTATAAAAAAACCCAATTGTTCCTACCATTCGGTACAGGACCTCCGCTCCATAAATGCCGCTGTCATACCCATCCACCCTCTTGTTCCCAATCCCTACACTCTACTCTCTCTCATCCCAGCTTCTTCCACTCACTTCTCAGTTCTGGACTTAAAGGATGCCTTCTTTTCCGTACCTCTAGACCCTTCCTCACAGGACCTTTTTGCCTTCACATGGACCGACCCCCACACACGACACTCCGAACAGCTCACTTGGACAGTTCTTCCTCAGGGTTTTAGGGACAGCCCATATCTATTTGGACAGACCCTCTCCCATGACCTCAAAAATTTCTACCCCACTTGTCCTCTTTCCACACTTTTGCAGTATGTTGATGATCTCCTTCTCTGTAGCCCCTCTTGGGATATCTCTCAACAACGGGACAGGGCTGCCTTGCTTAACTTTTTGGCCCAACATGGATACAAAATGACATTCTAAAGCTCAAATCTCAGCCTCCCAAGTCACTTACCTAGGGTTCTTACTCACACCACAACATAAATCCATTACAACTGACAGGAAACAAGCCCTTTCGTCCTGGCCCGTACCTAAAACCAAGGCTGAAATTCTCTCTTTTTTGGGCTTAGCAGGGTATTTCGGTGCTTGGGTCCCTAACTTTTCTCTTTTAGCCAAACCCCTTTACGATCTTTCTAAAGGAGACCCAAATGAACCACTCCCCTCCTCCCCTAAAACGCCTTTTAATAACCTACGTCTCAAACTCCTATCCGCCCCTGCATTACACTTACCAGATTTAACAAGGTCCTTTCTTCTCTATGTTCATGAAAATCAGGGACAGGCCCTAGGGGTACTGGGACAAATGCAGGGCCCCACATTTGCCCCAGTAGCCTCTTTATCAAAACAACTTGACCCCACAGTAAGGGGATGGGCCCCTTGTCTCAGGGTCCTTGCAGCTGCCCAAAAACTACAGCAGGAAACTTTTAAACTTACTTTTGGAGCCCCCTTAACTATATGTTCTCCACACCATCTAAAGGATCTCCTAGCTTACAAGTCCCTGCATACTTTACCCCCCTCACGAGTTTTAGCCCTAATTACTTCCTTTTTAGAAAACCCTTCTATATCCTTCCAATCCTGTTCTCCTCTCAACCCAGCCACTCTTCTTCCTGTTCACCCTACCCCAGAGCCTCCACTTCACAACTGTCTAGAAACATTACAATCCTTAACTCATTCTCCCTCTACCATTGTCGAGGGCCCCTTACCCCATGCAGATCACAATTGGTTTACGGATGGATCCTCATATAGAAGTCCAACAGCCCCCAAAGCTGGTTATGCCATAGTCTCCCTAACAGCCACTATAGAAGCCCAACCTCTCCCTCTGGGTACCACCAATCAGCAAGCTGAACTTATCGCGGCAACCCGAGCATGCATTCTGGCCGAAGGGAAAACCCTAAACTTATACACTGACTCTAAATATGTGTTCCACACACTCCTCTCCCATTCGGCAATATGGAAAGAGAGAGGATTTATGACAACTCGTGGGAACACCATTACCAATTCTGACCTAATTCACAAGCTATTACAAGCGTCCCAACTAGCCACGCGGCTCGGAATTATTCACTGTAAAGCCCATAAGAAGGACAACTCTCCTTCTACACAAGGAAACCGATTAGCTGATGCTGCTGCCAAGAACGCAGCATTTAGCAAGTCATCTGAGACCCCACCCCCCATTCTTCACTTGTCCTCTCCCAGTCCAATCCCGGACAAGAATCTTCTCTTTCAAATGCTGCATGACCTGTTTCACTCCAGTCCTCAAAGCCTGTCTCGTTTCTTACAATCCTTCTTTCCTCTCACATCCCAAGACAGAGAAATGCTAAAACAACTTTCTCAAACGTGTTATATGCCAAAGAACCAACCCTAACACCACTACAGTTCCTTACCCATATCCCTCACATCAAGCCCGCGGTTCCATTCCGGCGGCAGACTGGCAAGTTGATTTCACACACATGCCTCCTGTTCCCCGACACCGGTACCTCCTAGTTTTCCTAGATACCTTTAGTGGCTGGATTGAGGCATTTCCTACTACCAACAAAAGGGCCTCCACTGTCGCCAATCACCTCCTTACCTCCATCATCCCACGCTTTGGGATACCTACCTCCCTTCAATCGGACAATGGACCGGAATTCACAGCTCAAGTAATCCAATCTCTCTCTCAATCTCTAGCCTTACCCTGGCATCTACACTGCCCATATCGTCCTCAGGCCTCAGGTAAGGTTGAGAGAGCAAATCGATCCATAAAGGAGACTCTCACCAAACTTTCCCTAGAACTCCACTTAGACTGGATTTGCCTCCTCCCTCTGGCACTCTTTAAACTATGCTTACTTCCAAAGAAACCTACCAATTTGTCCCCTTTTGAGGTGATGTATGGAAGATCTCCTGTACCCCCCGGAATCGTTCCTACCTCCCTAAACATCCCAAATACCCTCAGCCTCCCTCTCTTTTCTCACCTTAGAGCTGAACTTTGGAAACATCAAGACTGGTTACTTCCCCGTCCTCTTGCAACCTCCCTTCCTCCCTCCTTGAACCCAGGGGATCTTGCCTATTATACTCCACCAACCACACCTGAACCCTTATCTCCTAAATGGCTGGGACCATACCCAGTAATCCTTAGTTCCCCCACCGCAGCTAAACTCATCCTACCTTCTAACGAGACCACTCCTTGGATCCATATTTCCAGGTTAAAACCCTGCCCGGCTGACCAAGGAGACTCACCCCCTACTCCTCTGGATCCTGACCCTATAAATACGGGCAAACCGAACATCTACACCAGTTCCGTGGATCCCTCTAATCCTTTGAAACTCCGTCTCTCGCGCCTCTCACCCATTCAGGAGGAATGATAACTTCCTACCTTTCTGCTTTTTTCCCCTTCTTTTCCCTGACCCTAGCTGGATTTGGTCCACCTGTCAACAAACTGGAACTCATTAAAACCCTATATGGACAACCCTGTGCAACTTGTAAAGGGGCCTCAACCCCGGGAGCAGTGACCACCACAGGGAAAACTTATGTAGTTGCCTCCCTCTCTTAGGTCCTCTTATTGGAGTTCTTTGCATCATTTTATTCCTCTCCTGTCTCATAAGGTTCGTTAGAGACCAAGTATAAAAAATTTCTAACCAAGCCTTTAACCAGCTTCTCCTCAGGAACTATCAACTGCTACCTACTGGGAACAACACCTGGTGACGTCCTGCTATGATGGACTTCCCCCAACTTCTTCCAAGGTTAATATCCTTTCTACGGACCTTGGACACTGATGCATGGCTCCTCCACCCGACTAATGACTACAATGAATTCCTAGACCAAATTGAGGACTTATGGCTCCAAGGGAGTTTTATGGACTTTACGGGGGACGAAGTAATATATTACTCTGATCTGACATGGTTTATTATACAATATAATAGCCAACGCTTTGTTCTCCCCTCACAACCAACCCCCCTGCCCCGGGCCCCTTGACGACGCCCCTGATCAGCAGGAAGCAGCCAGATTGAAAATCAACGTCCCGAATTCCCATAAACCAAAGAGAGGGGAATGTAAGGTTCCATATGCAGTCCAATCCACACCAAAGATGGCCCCTGAGCGGCGTCTTCTTCCCATAAGTCTCGGCTTCCCGCCACTTATTTTCCCGCCGGCGGCAAGCCGGACCAATCAGAAACCCACACGCCACTTTCTCCCTTAACCCGGAAGCCCCAAGAGTATATATGTAAGCCTCATCTTGTAATAAAGCGGACTTCTCTGGTACTTGCCAACCATCTCCATCTTTATTTGCAAGTGGGAAGAGAGGGATGGCAGAAACCATGGGGCTGTGGAATCACCAGAAGAGAAAACTCAACTCTAAAAAGAAAGATGACAACCAAACCCTAGTAACAGGTAAAATTTGGAAGGAAAAGAGAACATGAACAAAGGCCCCAGGAGGACGATTTGGAGGTGCTGGCTTCTAGAAGGCATGGAGAAGATAGGACTTCACAGCAATGCATATTCCACAGCTCTTCGAGCTCATTGTCACTTCAGGTTACAAAATAAACTGACCTATGGTAATAGGATTATTGCAGGAAGCTTGTAAGAGTTTTCAATTTATAGAAGTGTTACTTATTCCAACTCAATCCCCAGTAGAACAGAGCTAATACATGATAATGATTTTAATTATCTATTTTTTCAGTATCTAGAAGCTCAAGGAACTGTAACTCAAGAAAGTTATTCTGTTCCTTGACATCCATTGGCACATCTAATTCTACCAATTACTCCTCTTGTTAGAAACCACTTTCCCATTCTCTGACAGCCAATTCTCAGACCCTCCCCCTTCTACCAGCACAATATATTTTTTTAATCTTAACAAAAACAGAATTATCAGGGAACAGATTCTTTTTGCCATTGCATGATAGCTACTTAATACAAATCAGTTTTTTAAATAGGAGTCTAGTACTGTGCCTTAGGGACTTAATAAATTTTGTGTTCATTTCTCTAACAAAGAAAAAATTTCCAGTAGATTTTAAACTCTAGAGAGCAACCCTCATGCTTTTTTAAATTATTCATATAACCAAATATAGTTGATTTGATTCTGACTACTCATGAATACCTGCACCCAAAGGATACTGAGATCAAACTGGAAAAGAAACTTTCAATTCCTTTCCACCAACAATAAGATAGCTCTTAATTTTTGAAGATACACAAAACAGCAATATTTCCCTGGCCTCATCTCCCTCCATAGCTAAAAGTCAGCAGTCTTAAAATACTGTGTAGAGATTTTGCTCTGCTTGAAACAACTATAAAACTCACTAAAAACCAACATTAACTAAGAGATAATCAGTAGCAGATATGCTACTTAGATATGACCAATTGTGTTTGTGAACTGTCAATAAAAGCTCAAATCTTTTACTCTCTGTGGGTTTCTTCTCACATACATATTGGTCATACTTTATTAACTTCAGTATTTGCCTTATTTTTTTTATACTACACGATTGTCACATCTGTTAAAAACCTAAAGCAAATTAAAATAATATATCATGACACACATCTTATTGATGAATTTTAAGAGACTGTTAAAAAACCAAAAATTAAATAAGCAATTTCAGTCTTTCTGTACTTTTTATGGCCCTCTTTGTGTTCCTTTGAACATATTAGCATATTATAAGTTCAAACAGATCCATTAAAAATGCTTAATGAGATTACTCAAGTTTGTAAAAAACAGTTGTGAGAGTTACAATTGCAAATTTATCATAGCACAGAACAGTGACTAAAGCAACACAATCCCTCACCTTTTTGGTTAACAGCATAAAAACAATTTTAATATTTTGATAATACATTACCAGAAGCTTCATATAAAAAGATACTATTTTAGTTTCTGGCTATTTATCCTTTAGACAATTTTGAGTAGACATTATTATTTGCATCACTATTTTGCCATTTTAAAGAAAGAAAAGTAAGATGAACAATTTTATAAGGTAATTTGTATAAATTGTCATATCTGCTTAAAAGGAAGGGCAAAAAAATCCAAGTTCTGGGATTAAAGCACATGTGAGTATATGCAGACACCATTATTTAAAAAAGCAATGTGACCTTGAACAATTTAATCTCTTTGAGCATGTTTATTAATCTATAGAATAAGGAAAATGCTACTTCTTTTGGTGTTATGGGAAAACTACTATTATCAAGAATAAGAACTAAAATGCTACAGATGTTTTGAAATCTTTTCAAGCACAGTTCCCACATAAAATGATACACAATTTAGAGTAAGATTTCAGACTATAAGTGCTTAGAAGTATACTGTTTATGATTTTCTCAGTTCTGCTTCCCTTGAAATTTCAGGAATCTAGCACCAAGATGAACACAAGAGTACATCTTTAAAAACACAATGTAGCAATTAAACCAAAAAAGCCTCCAGCTCTCTGCACGCAAAATACAGAATGCAACAGGGATTTGGTTCCTGTCTTAATAGTAAGCAGTATAGTAACATCCTTCCACTTCTGGGTTAACTATCTATGACTTGCTTTAAAAATATTTAAACCAGGTGCTTCTCCCACACTGTTGAGAACAGGGTGATATCTGTGCAGCTAGCTGTCTTAATTACCAGAATGCAGGCAGTTGTGACTGCTCCCTCAAAAGCCAATACAGCGCAAACAGGACTGCTGGGCCCCCATGCTTATCGAGGTTGTTAAGAAATATTTGCCTGAGAAATGTGCAGCTGCCTAGAAACCTTATCTATCAAGGACGGGGGGCCTAACTGCAACTCATCTCCTGCACAGTTCACCCCTTCCCTCCTCCCTTCTTCCTCTAGGACCGTTCAGTTCTGGTGGGACCCAATGAGAATCAAATAGATTGGCAGGACCCAACCAGAGAAGGACTAATGTTTAGCTGTTCAAATGTTAACCAATTAAAAAGAACACTATAAAACTGTTTGCCTTTCCTTATAAAAGCCTGCTGAACAAAGGCTCAGGGCCTCTTAGCGTCACTGGTTACCGAGTGCGCGGAGGACCAGGCTCGAGCTTGCTAATAAATGACTCTTTGTTGCTTGCATTGATCGTGGTCTCTGGTGGTCTTTGTGGGGTCTCGAGCCGCTGGGCACAACATATGGGGGCTCGTCCGGGATACCCCAAGCCCACCCACACACCTGATCATAGAGTCATAAGTAACATCATTGGCCGGTGAGTAAGGCATTGCCGTATTTCTGTCTGGATTGCCTGCAGGTTCTGGTTCTGGGCTGGCAAAGTCCTGGCGGACGCGCGATAGGACCCCAGCAGGGTCTCGGGAGACGTCCCCTCGACCCATCTGGGCAGCCTTTGTGCTGCATCTGGGTGACTCTGTCGCATCTGGGCCTTTGTTTTTGTCGACAAAATACCAACTAGCCAACTTTGATCTAGCACGCTATATGTCTGTCTGTTTGTGTATTGTATGGTATGGTCTGTACTCTTGCCTCCTTTTGAATTCTTCATTGTGTTAGTTCGCTACTATTCTCACTGTTTCTCATTCTTAAATTTCTCATCTCCAGTCTGGAGGAAAACGGGTCTATGAATCTCCTGATAGACAGGAGAAATACTAATCAATGGTCAAATTCATTTCATCCTTTTGGAATTATAAAGGGAACAGGCTCAGGTGACTCCTAAGACTTTCCTCCTGAGTCACTTCTCAGAGGTCTGTGCCAAAGGAGAGAACTTCAGTGTGAACCACCTAAAGGAGGGTAAGTTTGCTGCACTCTGCTCCATGGAGTAGCCAATCTTAACCAAGATCTATGTCGAGTGAGATAAATAAGCTTCTCTCTCCATGCACCCCACATCTGTTTGAGGTGCTGGTTTCTGTCTCTTCATTTTTGGAGGGTAAAGTGGGCTACACAATACTCCTGCACATTCACTCCCTCCTGGATGCTCCCCTTCCCTTGCTGGTCAGATACAGGAATCCAAACTGTAGGAATAAGACCTGGGACAATTAGTATGGAAATGCCCAGGTTCCCTTTGTTTGCATACTTGCCCGTCACCAGTCTGTCCTAAGCACCTCTTTGTTTGTCGGAGGATGGCTCCCTTTGTCCTCCCTCAGGTCCCCTATTCTTAGGCTTAGGGATACTCATTGCAGGATACTTTACAGTCCTTCTCCTTGTTCCTAAGAGATTTGTTTACTCCAATCCCCCTAGGCGGCGAGCTCAGCAGCTCCATTCCCCAAAAGTAGTGGGAAATAATGTTTTGTGATTTTCTGCATTCAAACCTAACCCCATTTCTCAACCAGGAAAAAAAAGGGTTAAAAAGTCCTGGACAATCCCTCCCTCCCCCCTGCCTGGCCTTGCTGAAGTCTGCATTGGAATGTGAACTGTAGCAGTTTCAGTGGGAGAGGAGGGAGTAACCTGAAAAAAAAAAAAAAAAAAAAAAGAGGTGCGTTTTAAACTCCTGGGCTGCTACACAGAACTAACTCATTTTCTAGGATTCTTGTTTTGTTTTGTTTTTCTTTAATGCTGTATTTCTGAGCTCATAATTTTGATCCTACATTCCTAGGTCAATGATTTTTTTTTATCAGTTCTTTTTTTATCCAACTCTAGAGTTATTTTTAAACATCTGTGATTGTTCTCCAGTAAGTAAAGTACATCTTTTATGTGCCACCACCCAGGAGGAATATCAAAAGGCCATTGCAGAACTCCTAAACTTCTTAGCTAATAGAAATTAAAAGATCAAAAAATAAAGCTTAATTATGTCATCAACAGGTTCAATACTACAGAAAATAGCCACTATAGGACAATATTCTGCCCCCAGGAATATCAAGGAGGGGCCTTACTTCAAGCTCTTGTCCTCAGCTTACCTATGAAGCAAGATTTAACCTGTTTGTCACAAAGGGGAAAATAAATCCTGGATAAGCAGCCATAGGCAGCTCAATAACCAATAGCATATCTCAGTGAGGAACTTAGCAAGGTAGCTTTATTCTCAAAAGTAATGGAAAATAAGGTCTCATAATTTTCTTTGACATCCAACCTGTCCTGATGAGATGGCTAAAATGCCCTAGGCACAAGGTTTCTGTTAAAACCTGTTAGAACCTTCCAGATCTCAGTCAAGGTTTACATTGAAATGTAAATAAAGGAAGCCTAAAAGCTCAGTAGGAGACCGGTCTCAAACCCAAGGAAAAAAAAAAAGTATAAAGAGTCTTACCTAAACTCCAGCAAAAGTAAATTTTATGGTGCTTTACTGAAGTAATTAACAGCCTTATCATTTTTCCAGGGCTTTTGTTTTTCTAATTCTATATTTTTTGAGCTCATGATTTTTTTTTTGATTGTGTAAGGCCCCCCAAAAAGGAAACCCCAACTCTGTCCCATGGATGGACGGCAACCCCAATCAACCACAGGAGGCGTCACTTGATGCAAACCGCAAGAGGTGTTTATTCCAGCGCGCTGGGACCCCACTCAAGGAGTCGAGTCCCTAGCAGAAAATCTTGTAGGTTTATAAAGGCAGAAACCACACATCGGGAGGAGTCACACATGAAAAGGGGAAAAGGGGGGACAAAGCTGCCGGGAAATTTCAAAGGGGGGTCTGGGTTTGCTGATAACATACAACATGTTTCACAATGTTTTACAACAGGGCGTAGATTCTGGTCAATAGTTTCTGGTAATCATTCTGTTTGATCACTATCTGGATATCTGGCTCAATTTACCCTTTTATTCTCTGGGGCTGTTTCTTGGAACAGCTTTAAGGGCTTTATTCCCATTCCTGGGAGGGTGACCTTAGGGAGTTGAGATGACTGGGAGGGTGACCTTAGGGAGTTAAGATAACTGGGAGGGTGACCTCAGACATCTTAAAAAAATGTCCATTCTTTCAATTGGTTCTATTTTTTATTCAACTAGAATTTTTAAATATCTGTTACATTGCAATGGAGATTCACCTATAAAGTTACAAGGCCTTTGATTTTGTGTTATTTGTTTCTGTGTCTGATGTCATGTTTTGTCTGAATCAAAACTGAGCGCTCCTAAAATTAAAATTTAAAAATGGATCCAAATACTTTTATTCACATGATTTAAAAGGGTTCAATTTAAGTTGGGTAAACTAATAAAAGTGAAATGTCTTCAGAAATAATTCGCAAGTCTCTAAGTAGTCAAACTAATGCAATGTTGATGTTAAACAATGTCTAATATCAATTGTTTCTAGGACTTTTCTTCAACAGGAAAGAGACAGCAAATACTGTTCAGGACACTTGTCTGATATCTTGGTTTTTGAAGAATAAGTAAATTAAATTTAACACGTATAGGACTACTCAAATGTGTTTGTAAAGACATCTGATTAATTTGCAAAGTTAAAATGCTAATTGTTAAATAACATTAAGTACTCTTAAGTCCTTAAATTCCATGGGGTATTGATACCGCCATTTACCGGTGACGAGTTCTGCTCCTTCTAATGTTGAAGATTGAACACTAGAGAAGCACACCAAGGCAAGCGTATTAAGCAGGTTTTATTTAAAGCTAATAATACAGACTTCTCCCGGCAGGGAGAAGGGGGCCATGGCTGATGTTCAAAAGTCCCAAGAAGTGAGTGCACCCTACATCTTTTATAGGTTAAATTCTCTTTTGTTCTCCAGTTTTCTCCTCCCCTTATCTCTCTTTCCTGCCTACGTGACTAGGCCTGGTTTTGCATTAAGTGCAAAGCCATGGGCAGGGGGAGGGCCAAGGTGATTCAGGCAGGCAAGGGCCCAGGGGGCATTAATTAGCAGCTCCTGGCTTGCACTCCTTGATAAAGGCAGGTAAATTTGGTAATCAATGGGCTCCGGAGATCCTTGACATTCCATTCATTCCAGGGGCAGTTTCCAACTTCCAGAGGCAGATGATTTTATGGCCTCCATTTCCTCGATTTGACCCCATCCCCTATTTCTACACTAACTACCTGTTCCCAATTCTGGCTTCAGTATCATACCTAAACATTATTGGTGTTTTCATAGGTTGGTAAACTAAAAAGTGTTTAAAATTGCTTTATGTCATTACTAAAAGCAAGGTTATTAAGAGTTATGTCCTAACAGGTAAAACCCCAACCCGGAGGGTGAGCGTTCCATCTGCTTCCTTACCACTTCCCCCTGCTCCTCCTCCAGTTCTGCAAAGCTCCAAGGAGCTCTTAGGTTTGGATTTAGAGTTACCATCTCCCCTCTCACTGTGTTTCAGTTAGAGTACTATAAACAACAAGGTATTTTATCTTGTTAAAATGGAGTAATTTATCTAAATTCAGAAATTTCATGAGAGTTGTTTCAGAATGTGAACAAAAAAGTGTCGACAGAAAGGAAAGAAAAAGTAAAAGGTTCTGGGAATGAAAATATTTTTAGTAAAAGGAAAAAAATGTTTCTGGGTAAGAAAGTGTTTATGTGATAAAATACATGAAGGTCTAAGTAAGTGCTAAGAAAGTCTGTGTGTAAGTAAAGAACAAATGTCAACAAGTTTGCATGAAACTAAGTTGGTTACAAGTATGTGAGACAATCAGTTAAAGCTATTTAAGGTTTTTCCTAAGAAAAAATACTAATGTTCTGATATAAACTGAAGTCTAATCTATATGGTAAAATGACATGGTAAAATAACAAGGATTTGAACACTAATTTTCTCTTAACTTTGTGTCTATTAAGTTTTATTCTTTAGAACAATTAGTCTTAAAAATTGGGGTGTACACAATTATGGTTAAACAACTGTTAAGAGTATTGTACTATGTTACAGAGTCTACATTTTTCTTTAACTAAATTTGGTAAGAAAAAAAAGTGTCAAGGTAATTGTGAAAGTCATTAGTTGCATATTAAATGTGTTCATATTTTCCAGGTATACAAGTTTTTAAAGCAGGGAATTTATCAAATGTTGCTATTCTTCAGAATAAACTTGTCTGTAATGGTAATCCTAAACTTAAAGAGTACATTTTATTGGGGATTTATTTTTATCACTTAATATTCTATTATGGGACCTATTATCAATAAAATATAAATAAAATTGGTTACTTATTTCACTGAGATAAAAATTTAAATGTAAATGTATTTCTAAGAGGTAGTGACAGCCTGATTTGTTTAAAGGTTCATATAGTAGAAGGTGAAAGCATTTTGCTACACAAAAGAAAACTTAAAAGCTCTCTCAGCCGTTCTTTGATTGATTTCTGTTTTGGATATAATGTTAGTCTGTGTTAACTAATGTTTATATAGACTCAGGAATCAATATATGTAAACTTCTTAAAATGACATTTAATAAAGAGTATAATGCGCAATAGCAAAAATGGGACAACAATGACTGAGATTGGGGTCTCTGACCACATAACTGTAGCATGCCTGGTGCCTGGAAGTGTTCCTGTGTGGGGGCACAAAATGCCTAACTGCTGTGGCAGTACCCTCCCTGGGGAAGCTCTGCACAGGAGTCCTTTCAGCTCTTACATTGATCTCAGGCACACAGCTCTTGGGCAGTAGAAAAAAAATTGTTTTGCTAGATAATCAGTGTTTCATCAGCTCCCTTCTCTAGTTCCTGCCCACCTTACAGTAACTTTGGACAGTGGACTTCTTTTTATTTATTTATTTATTTATTTATTTATTTATTTATTTATTTTATTGTAAACAAATGGGATACATGTTGTTTCTCTATTTGTACATGGCGTAAAGGCATACCATTTGTGTAATCATAAATTTACATAGAGCAATGTTGTTTGATTCATTCTGTTATTTTTTTCCCTTCCCCCCACCCCTCCCACCCCTCTTTACCCTCTATACAGTAGTTCCTTCCTCCATACTTGCCCCCCTCCCTAACCCTAACTCTCACCCTTCCCTCCCCCCCATTATGTGTCAACCTCCACAGTGGACTTCTTTGAGAGCTACACAGAGTTCCTAACATTGCACTTTGTAGTTGTGGAAAAAAGTTATGTAGATGTTCTATTCTCTGTAACTCTCCTGAAAACAAAGAATAATGCTTACATAGTCTTTAACCTAATAATAAGACATGTATAAAGATTGCTAACATAACTCTTTGGATCTGCATCTTCATCAGAGAACAGAGCTCCATCTGATCTCAGCTTAATCTTCAAAATCTGTGTTTATAAACCTTTATTTTCTAATACTCCTTTGCCCCTCACTGAACTTGAAAATTTGGTCATGCTGGTCATGGCAAAAGGGGAAAAAATTAGCTTCAGGATTAGAACATTTTACTTAAGATTTGTGAAGAGCCCTGCCTTACCTAAGATAAGGCTCTGCCACACCCTGCTGCATATTAGAGTGACTCCAAAATAAGTCAAACTTCAGCTTATTTAAAGTTATAGTCAAAAGATTGTTTTTTGTTATAAAATTACTATCATCTCAAATAGGGGATATAATGTGGTTCTCTGTCCAAATTCAAGATAGCTATTAAACAAGCTGAATATGTTTTTACTCTTGCTAATTTCATTTTGTAAAATTGTTGCTTATTACTGTTTTGCAGAAGTAGCTGCTTCCAGAACAAACAACCTAGGTAACTTGTAATAATAAGCCATCACCTATAGAACAGATAGTGGTAACTTCCAGTACTAGTACAGACTCCAGTTAGATAAAAGGGTAATAACTATAAAGTTATGGACATTAAAGTTAAAGCCCAGTACTCTTACTTAATGACTGGTGAGACTGGCTTGCTGGATGATTAAGATCAAACTTAGAAATTAGAATTAAATACAGAGGCCAAGAAAAAAAAAAAAAAAACAGTATCTTGCCCTCAAAGTCAGCCTGAACCCAGGGAATAAGGGGACTTCTCTAAGGAGCGCTGCAACTCTGGGTCACACAACCTCCTGATCAAGGAGATTGTTGAGACTAGAGGATGAAAAATCACTCAGTGCATCTGCTGCAGAGGAAAGTCATGGAAAAAGGGAGACATCCCTGATGCTTTCAAGGAAAGCAACGTCATCGAGAAGACCCTGCCTAACCAATGGCACTGGTGGAGCTAAGAAGATGCTCTTAAGTTCTCTACGAGTGACCCCTGTGGGAACTCAGCTGACTCTTTAACAAGACAGGAACCAGGTCAATTTGACCAGCTTGATCTTAGACACCTAGCAAAACAGTTAAAACCCAAAATACAGCCAATCTTGGGCATTTAAAAAAATAATAGTTAAATGTAACTTAAGATGTACACTTGTATTAGCCCACTAGAATAAAAACTGGAAGCTACAAATGAAAAAAAAGATTCTTCAGCAAATGTGCCTGATAACTATCAAGAGAAACTGCCAGAGTCAGAAGTTTTTAGTCAGTTTAAGACTTTCCTAAGATACACAGGTAGACTTAATCTATGTTTGCTAGTATGATTACCTAGTCCTAAGTAACAGAAGTATAGAGATCTCTACTAAACACAGGTTATATCAATAAAAGGATATTTTACAAAAATCAGATGACATTAAGTAGCTTAACTATATTTTCTGGGAACATCTATGACATTAAGAGTTAAATATTGTGTTTACATTCCTGATAACCTGGACAATGTTAAAGTCCCCAAATGAAGGTCTTGTCCTCTCCAGCCTTTGCTAGGCCTAGTTATGGGAACAATTTCTCAGTTCTTCCACCTCCTGGTGAAAGATTGACTTCTGTCATTTTCATGATACTCAGTGGCATGTTTCAGATGCTGCAACATTTACTTTGTACTAGTCTCCTTTCAGTACTCATGTCTTTTGTTCTTCTCTCATAGAAGCACCCACCCCCAGATGATTTTACAACCTGCTCTTCCACAGCCAGACTTCTACCTTGGACTCCTCGATTGACCCAATTTAAAAAAAAAAAAAAAAAAAGGAACTCCAAGCTTCTTGCCCCACGCCACCCACTTCCAGCTCGAAGAAGTCAGAAAGGTCATCGACCCCCTTCCCCAGCAGCATGGAATTCCTAAGATTAGAGGGAGAAATAAAGCCAGAATTAAGAACAGGTAGTTAATGTAGAAATAGAGGATCGGGTCAAATCGAGGAAATGAAGGCCATGAAACCAATCTGCCTCTGGAAGTTGGAGACTGCCCCTGGGAGAATAAAATGTTAAGGGTCTCCAAAGCTCATTGATTACCAAATTTACCTGCCTTTAAAGACTGTAAGCAAGGAGGTCTATGTGCAGCCCTAGGAGAAAAATGTTGTTTTTATATAGTTCACTGTGGAATAATCAAGGATAATATAACAAAAGTCAGAGAAGGACTAGAAAACAGAAAGAAAAAACGGGAAGATAGTCAGAGCTGGTTTAAATTCTGGTTCAATTTTTTCCCCTTGGTTAACTACTCTGGTGCCCACTATAGTGGGACCCCTAGTATTGTTGCTACTAGCTGTAACTATAGAGACCCAAGATTGGCTCTCTAAATGTTCTTGGAAAGGGGGGAATGTTGAGAACAGGGTGATATCTGTGCAGCTAGCTGTCTTAATCACCAGGATGCAGGCAGTTGCGACTGCTCCCTCAAAAGCCAATACAGCACAAACAGGACTGCTGGGCCCCCATGCTTATCGAGGTTGTTAAGAAATATTTGCCTGAGAAATGTGCAGCTGCCTAGAAACCTTATCTATCAAGGACAGGGGGGCCTAACTGCAACTCATCTCCTGCACAGTTCACCCCTTCCCTCCTCCCTTCTTCCTCTAGGACCGTTCAGTTCTGGTGGGACCCAATGAGAATCAAATAGATTGGCAGGACCCAGCCAGAGGAGGACTAATATTTAGCTGTTCAAATGTTAACCAATTAAAAAGAACACTGTAAAACTGTTTGCCTTTCCTTATAAAAGCCTGCTGAACAAAGGCTCAGGGCCTCTTAGCGTCACTGGTTACTGAGTGCGCGGAGGACCAGGCTCGAGCTTGCTAATAAATGACTCTTTGTTGCTTGCATTGATCGTGGTCTCTGGTGGTCTTTGTGGGGTCTCGAGCTGCTGGGCACAACAACACCACCACTGGTTTTCTGCTTTACCTTTCTTTCAAAAATTGGTCACATTATATTCGAGGGATTAAATATTTTCATCTGATCATATGCTAAATTAGAAAAAAGGTATTCAAAAAATGTAAACTCTTTAGTAACCATCTTTATGAAGTCATCCAGCCACATGTAAACTGACCATTAAGCTTTGTGTAAACAGATTACTCAGCCCATTTCATATAATAGTATCATATTTCTCCTTGGACATTCTGAAAGTCACCATGTTATGTTTCAAAATACTAGCCTTTTAGAAACAACTGATAATAGAAAACTTATAATCCAAGCTCAGCAATAAAAAAATAATAACTTCACAGTTGTGCAGCTTTTAAAAAGAATGAGGCATGTAAATAAAAGTGAGAGATATTTGTGGTTATAGTATAGTGGGCCAATAAAAGAATATACTATATATGAAAAAAATATACTATACATAAAAAAAAAAAAAACCCTGAATGACAAAAACACTTTAAGTCTGGTTACCCAGTAAAACAGGAAATATGAGGGGTCAGGGAAGAGGGCAGTTGATTCCTTTCTTGGCAGCTTCATTTTTTCTTAAAGAGCTAGCAGTACTTTGAAAAAAACAACTATTCTTAAAAATGCATTCCTCCCTACCCCAAATTCTTCTAATTTGTTCAAAACATAGTTATGATTTCTCAAAATTAAAGACAGGAAATATGGAAACAAGTAATAACTGAAAGGAAAATCCTGAGTTCTACTCCTGGGTCCTCCTTAAGCTGGTGCTTACAGCGTCCCAAGCAATAGAACAGGTACAGCACTGACCACCAACAGGAGTACACTCACTCACACAGCCAGAAAAAAGTAGAAAACATAGCACCTGCTCTCAATGTTCTGAGTCCCTCCCCAGCCCCAGGCATCCAGAGCCCTAGGTCGTTTGGATTTTTTTCCTTCAAAACCAAAAGAGTAGGGCTGGGTGGTGGCTCAGGGGTAGAGCACTTGCCTAGCATGTGCGAGGCCATGGGTTGGATTCTCAGCACCCCATATAAATTAGTTAATAAAACAAACGTGCATTGACATCTAAAAACGTATTAAAAACAAAACAAAACCAAAATGAGAGTCACTGGAGGATCTGAAAAGGCTGGGGCGCGGGGGTCTGCCATGCCAGTGTTGGCGTCTCAGGTCCCCAACACAGACCCCGCCTGCAGGACAGACCGAGCACTCGCAGCCTGGCCTTTGCCAGGTCCTTGGGCTCCCGGTCCTCAGCCCAGATGCAGGCACAGGACTGGCTGAGCACCCAGAGTCCCTGGAGTCCAGTCCAGCTATGTCCAACCCCCGAGGCCTCCCTGTCTAGGATCCCTGACCTCAAGGCCCAGACCCCTGAGGTTGGTCTCCAAAGGCACTTCCACTGCCCCAGGACACACCAACCAAGGCCCTTCACAGGGTGGAGGCCTTACCCCAGGGCGTCCTGACACAAGGGAGGCGGTCTTCTCAGAGGGCGGCGAATTTACCCAAAAGCAGTGACCTGATACAAAGGCAGAGTGCAGTCTAGCACGTGGTCCAGGTACTAAGTCTCCTTCAGCTGTGAATCAGCCAGACGCCAACACCCCAACAGCTCTGGCCCTTCCCGAGTGATCAAGCAGGGACGGTTCCTGCTCCTGCACCGGGAACTGAGTATGCAGAAGGCCACGGCGGGTTGGGCACGTCCCCACGTGGCTCCGACCACTCTGAACTCACCCTGTCGGGAACCCCAAACCACTGAGCTCCGTTCTAGGGCCTGGAGGCGCCCCTGGAGAGAAGAACCCGCCAGAGCAAAGCCCTTTCTCCCACCCTCCTGCCCATGTGGGGATGCCTGCGAGCATGTTGGCACTGCATATTCCAGGGTGAATCGCTGTGTAGGTCCCAGGGATGCAGGTGCTTCAGCATTCCTGCCACACCCCAGGGACTGGGTTTCCTGGTACTGGGCATTTTCAGCTTACTTTTCTAGGTCAGAGACATGCCTGGCAGGGAGAATTTGAAGACACTTTTTTGGAGGTTCCCCGCTAAAGGGTCTAAAGTGTTCTGGGCTTTCCCATGATGGTTGTTTTAAAGTGTCCTCTTAGGGGACAAGTGCTGCACTGCCCGCCACGCTGAGCTCCCCTCCCCCGCCCCCCTGCTGCAGCTGGTGGCCCTTGGACCTTGATCCTCTCAATGTGTGCGCTCCTAGGAGCTGCCCACACTGTGCAGGATGAGCGGGGATCCACCTGGGAGCCCCTCCACACCCCCCACACCCGCAAGCCAGTTGGGGTCCATCAGGGAACCCCTCTTCTGCTGCCCACACCAGTGCTTGCTGGGTACCCTGGGCCTCAGCAGGTGCAGCTGCTGGCTGGGCTGGGCCAGAGCAACAGTTCTGCATTTTGCAGATCTATTTTTAGGGGGTGGGATGCAGGAGCTGAAAGCCTCACCCAGTGCTTGGGGGCTCCAGGCTGAATTATCTGAACATGCTGTCCAAAATGGGAATTATCACATAGTCCTTTGACAGGAAAATGGGTGGAACTTTGTAAACTGTTAGAACACCTGATGCTTAGGCATGAGGAAAAGCCAACTGAATAACACAAATTAATTCCATGAACTTACAGTTGAATGAAAGAATCCAGACAACAGAAGAACAATACATGAGTCTAAATGGAGCACACCAGCACTGTTAATCTCTGTGGAAAAGACAGGCAACCAGCCACTTCAGTAAGGTGTGACCGGGTTTATCATGAAGAAACATCTGGGTTGCTAAAAGTTTCATGTCTTTGTTTTTGGTGGGGATTTCATGGTTGTGCTCATCTTGCAAAAATCCATAAAGCTATACATATATAATTTGTGTATTTCTATGCATGTGGGTTTTATTTCAACCAAAAAGTTACTGAAAATTAATTAGCAGGACAGTTTGCAGCATTGGATAATGTGAACTGAAAGTTCCTTTGATTGCCAGCAGCACTTACAGAGTCAAAGTCAAAGGACCAGACATCAAGTTTAGGCGTGTAATCCGGTGGAGCTGATGATCCTCAGGGAAGAGTAAGTAAGCACAGTTGTCTTTGGTATTTCTGGGTGATGGGTTCAAGGAACCTTCCCCTCCCCTCCCAAATATCTATATTCTGAAGTCTTATATAAAGTTACATGTAATTTACATATAAACTATCTTTTTCTTCAATATATTTAAAATCATCTCTAGATTACTTATAATACCAAATATAAATGCTATGTAAACAGTTTTCAGACTCCATTGTTTAGGGAATATTAGTAAGAAAAACAGTCTGTACAGATTTGGTACAACTACAATTATTTTCTAAGCATTTTTAATTCTGAATTTTTTTGAATTTTTGAATGCAATCCCAACGTGCCAACTAGTGTTCTAAATTATTTGCATGTGTCAATTCACTGAATTCTTATAACTCTGAGGTTGGGGTTATTATCTCTGAAGATTAGGGGATTGTTTTATTAATTATCAAGCAGTGGGGGAATCTACATTAGAACCCAGCCAGTCTGGAACTAAATTCTGGATTTAATTATAATTTAAGACTGTTCTTCAAGTTAACTGTATCATAGTATTCAATAATTCTTTAAACAGTCATCACTTAATTCAGTAAATGATCACAGCCAATTATGAAAAGTTTTCTAAATGATCAGTTGTATTTGTAGAGGCCATAAATGAAACCCACTCATGAAATTTATTTAGTTTAGAATTACAAATGAGCTTTTTTTTTTTCTTACAGGATAACATACTATTATGCTGAGATACTGGTGTGGGGCATTTTCTTTGACCTAGGAATAGAATGACATCTTTCATGCATTAAGAATACAGTATGATTAAAGAGAAGTGACTTTTTAGTTAAGAGTTTATTTTGCCTATGTTCTCAAATGATTTCCATGCTACATTTAGCATAATTACCCAATCTGTAAATTATTTTAAGTAAGAAAACATGTCTGAATGCATTTACTTCCCATACCATGATTCTTTAAGAAAAAAACAAAACAAATAAATCTCTATTTTTGATAGTGATTATTAATTGGTGTAACTGACTTTTTTTTTTTACTGCTTTTGCATACCTCTTGGTAAAACAAAACTCAAGAATTATTCACACAATCAATTTACATTGACAGTCCTTCCTATATTTTCAGGTTATATACTTAAGAAAATACTCACTTACTAAATGGACATTTAGTGCTAAATAAAGGTAAAACATTGATTAAAACTGAAAAAATATTCTCTTCCTAGAGTTTTTATACAGAAAAATGAAACATAAAATTTGAAGATAAGTACTTTGTAAAAAAGAAAATAAAGAAGGCTCAGGGAATGTGTGGTAAAAATGGGTCAGAATTTCAGAAAGCACATTGGTCAGCTTTATGTTAGGTACTGTAACTGAATACCTGAGGTCATCCATTTACAAAGAGAAAAGGTTCATTTTGGCTGACTGTTTTGGAGGTTTCTTTCCATGACTGGTTAGACCACTGTTTACAGGCCTGTGGCAAGGGAATGTGTACCGTGGCAGTACTGTGGCCAAACTTTATCTCCTGACTGGGATACACAACTCCATGGTAAAGATCTTTAGCAGGGCCCACTGCTTCAAAGTTCTGCCACCTTCAATAAGCACCAGCTAGGCACCAAATATTTAACACAAGGACTTTGAGATGACCCAAACGAGATCCAAACCACAGCAGATGGAGCTCAGGAAAAGCCCCAACAAGATAATTAAATTTTCGTCCAGATCTAAAGGTGATAAGGGAGAAAGCATATGGAAAGGCTGGGGCACAGAATTGTATGCAGAAGGAATACCCAGTACAGAGTTCTTGAGGTCACACTGTGTGAACACATATTAGGACCAGCAAAGAGGCCTCAAGCAGAGTGAGTTGGTAGGGAACTGCAAGACATGAGGTGAGAGAAATAACAGGTTCAAACAGTGTAGAGAAATGCATACCTCATTAGGGGCTTTGACCCTGAGTGATATGGGAAAGCTTTGTATCATTTTGAGAGTGATATGTACTGGTTTGCATGTTAGTAGGGTGACACTTGCTTCTGTGTTGGGAGCAGGCTGTAGGCCACAAGGGGTCAGAGGCAGGGAAAGTGATGAAGGGGTATCACAATAATCCAGGTGAGAGGTGATGGGTAATGCTGACTATGGTGGTGGCCATTGGGGTGGTGGGAGTAGCTAGACTCTAAATTTGGAAAATGAAGAGAAATGGAATTATTGAGAGGCTAGAGGTGTATTGGAAGAGAAAATTAAATGACCGCAAGGTTTAGAGTTGAAACTGTGTAGTTTACACTGCTGAGGAAAAACTCAAAGACTCAAGATTTGGGAGGGTTGGAGGTCAGATGTTCTTTGTAGAACATTTTAAGAAGGTTCTATAGTATCTAATTTGATACCAAAGGACAGAAGCTCCATAGCAGACTGTTCGAGTGGCCAAATATAATGGCAGGTCACAAAAGAAGCCCCGTCCCAGATGCTCTCTTGGTTCTATACATCCACCTCTCATTTACATGCCACATCTCTGTAGATATAATGGGAACAGAAATGCTCTGGCTTCTTGGCTAGCATAAGAATTCATAAAGTGGGAAACATAAATGGAATTTTCTATAACTTCTTCCTTCAAATGATCCAAGTAGTAAATTCAAAACATGGTATTCTGGAGGGAATGGTAAAAATCAAAGGATGTGAGGCTGTTTGTCTACATCATTTTCCATGTAATTCACCAGTGTGGACCCTATGAGTGACTCAGGAAGTTGACAGTGGGCAATGACAACCCCAAAACAAGTAATGTTTCCAACTGTAGCTCCTATGCCACAATGCAGGATTCTGGCCTTAGGAGATTAACATAGACTCAAATGCAGGTGCAGCATCCCAAATCCATAAACCTGAGACCTGAAATGCCCCCAAATTAGAAATATTTTGAGGATCAATGTGCCACTTTATATGAAAATTTTTACATCTGATCTCATGTGACAGGTCATAATCAAAATGTAACATTATGACAGGTCATAATCAAAATGTAAACATTAGTACAAAATCACATTCTGGCTGTCTGTATAAGCTATTTATAAAACAAGTGACTTCTGTGTTTAGACTTAGGTCCCATCCCCAAATATTGCATATTCCTTTGAATATGTAAATATCCCAAGATACCCCAAATTCCAAAACAATTCTGGTCTCAAGATTTTGGATAACTTTGACATGGTTTGAAGACCTTGACATGACACAGGTGTTCTTCTCCATCCCTAGAAGAAGTAGAATCTGGAGCAGTTAACCTTCCAGTGATAAGGAAGCAATAGTTGATCTACAATCTTGCTGTGTTAACACAGCTGTCCATATTCATGCACTCTGAAGGAACCTGTATAATTGGACATCCCTCAGATCATCACAGTTATAATGTATGCTCATACAGATGAATGTATAAGCAAAATGTGGCATACATATATATTGGAATGTTACTCAGTCATAAAAAAAGAATGTTTTTGACATCTGAAAAATGGATCTGGAGACTATTATCCTAGGCAAAATAAGCCAATCCCCAAAACCAAAGGTCAAATGTTCTCTCTGATATGTGGATGCTAATACAGAAGCGTGGGGGTGGGAGAAGTTCAGGAGATTATATAAATGGGCATTAGAGGAATGGACAGGGGATGGGAACAGAGAAGACCAAGGAGCAATTCTGACATACTCTCCTGTGTACATGTGTAAATATTCCACTGTGAATTTGCACATCATAGAAAACCACAAGATGGGGATCCTAATATAATAAAATGCACTCCATGTTTGTATAAGTAACTAAAATTATACTCTACTGTCATTATAACTAAAAAGAACAAAAATAAAGAATAAAGAAAAAAATTATGTTGATGGAATTACCCTGATGAGAACAGAGAAGTAAGAAATGGTAAGTATTTTGGAGGCCTTGGAAAGACATCTGCATTTGAGAGGTATAATATATATCTAGCAAAGATTCAGTTGATTAAGTGCTTATGGGCCCAGCAATCTAATAGGTGCCCCTTTACAAAAAAGGACAAATCATGGCATCTTTTATTTCCCAACACTGACAAGAAACCCATTGCCAAACTGGCCTTTTTAGGTTATGGGATTTGCATATTCCACAGTTGAGAATGCTTCTCTGTGCATTGAGAGACAAGGGAGATGGATAAGCTAACATTGGGCAGCAGAAACACAATGAAGACTTGCAGGGTACTGAATCAAACCCTGTCATATGCAGCAGAGAACACTACAACTAGAAACACAGTTCTAGTAGAGACAGAATCCCTCCCAATGAAGTCAGAGTTAACCACCATGGATCAAATCCTATGAGGTCCTCAGGTCATAATGTCAAGCAGAACTGAAGAAATCCATCCTAAGATGGGGGGTCCAAGAGTCAGTCTAGAGGGGACAAATGAGTCATTCTTGACTGGTAGAGGAGATGGTACCTCACACTCAACCACCCTCAACTGCCACAGATGAGGTATGTGTGAGGGTCTCCCTACCAGCGACCCAGGAAGAAAATGTACATCTTAGTTTATAAATAGTTTCCGCAGAGTCCAGTAGAATCTGCACGTGGTTTGCAGGACAGTTACAGAGGGCTGTGAAGTTGCAGAGAAAAGAAATTCTGATAGGCAGAGCTGCAGTGAAGTAGTGCATGTGGTTCTCCAATTTGTATGGAGAAAAACTGGCCAAGGGAATGAAATATGTGGGTCCCTGGGGAAAATCAATAGCTTCTTTTTAGTCAGGAACAAGGAGATGAGTGGAATATCTGGAAGGTCAAAGAAAGGGAGGTCTGAGGCAGAAGCAGGTTATTGGATTGGTAAGAGTTAGTATGGAGTTTGAAGGTCTTAATCTTGCATGGTAACACTTGCCAGAGAGTACACACACACAAACACACCATGGAAAAGGCACTGAATTTTTTTCCAGACATGATGACTAGCCTGTCTTCAGCCTTCCCAGGAATGACAAAAGAGTCAATAATGGAGTAGCATTAATGGAGAGATTGAGATATTGGTTACACCCAACAGCACAAACTCCCATTAAAACCAATATGTTAGTCCCACAGCCATGTCCAATCTGCTGCCAGAAGAAACATATCTTGATTCCTCTAATATAGTCCATTTTTCAAGAAAACTAAACAGCCATAGAACCACTCTAGGAGGGGCAGCAATTCACTTTGGCTGGGATCAACATATCAAGGTATGAGTTTGCCTTCCCCACCTTCAGATCCTCAGCCAGTACTGTGTGAGGGCATCTAGAATGTTTTATGTACAAACAAGTCTTCATTCAATTCATTGGACTAGAACCCCATTTACAAAAATAACTATGGGAACACAATCACAAACTTCATGAAGAGGAAGGAAGAGTATACAGTCCATAAATTGATACCCTGATGGAGGGATGGAGGGACATGACTGGAACACTAGATTAGAGGTGATACTCTGTCAAGATCAAGTGCCTTCCTGGAAGGCAACATAGGCAACATTATATAATGCTTTGTCCTCAACAGTTTGAATACATGGAACTAAAAGGTTGAATTAGAAGTAATTTCTTTTACCATGACTCCCAGTGACCAACTTGTATAATTTGTACATTTCCAACACCCCAGTTTAAATTCTGTGGGTCTAAAGAGTCTGATTTCCAAAGTGAGGTTTGCACCAGGAGACACTATGAGTCCTCTTAAACTTTAAGCTCTGACTACCTTTCACTTGGACTCCTCATGCTGAGATTCCTTCCCTGATGAAGTCACTGACACTGATCACTGGAAGCAGTAAGGCTGTTATTAGATTCTGGGAACAGAAAAGGATATATTTGGCACCCAAGTGGCACACCAAGGTGTCTCCTAAATGTTCCTGGCCAAAATTGATATCAAATCAATAGGTCATCACCCAGAGTATCTGAAGGTCATGGTGGCCAGGGGCTCAGATGCTTCAGTGATGAAGATACGAATTATGCCACCAAGTACATCAGAAGTACTGGGCAGGGATGGAGAGGACAGGAGAGCAGGTAGACAATGAACTTAAGATACACAGCAATTGGATTCAAGCTGTGGGAGTACAGACTACAGCAAATACCATGGTATGTCACTCCCATTTCTCCCTTGAGAATGAGCATATTCACTTTCTTCCTTCCTAAAAGCACTGGGATCTGACACACCTCAGAAGAATCCATTTCTCAGATTTGCCATCAGAGTCATTCAACCCAAAATCATACTCCAGGGGACAGCTCATCTTCACCCAGCCTGAAGGCAGGACAAACTGGAAGGCAATCTAGCACCAAGCTCTCTGCAGGATGGGCAGCAGACTCAGTCCCAATTGCAATTCAACTGTATTACTGTCCTGAAGTTTGGCTTCTTCCTCTGTCCAAATCTACTTCCCTTGTAGCTCAAGAGAACGTTCTCAAAATCACACCAGAACAATGTGCACAGAAACTCTTATCCCAGGGTCTGTCTCCTGGGGAACACAACTCATAGCAAGGGCATGTTGAGATGACTGCCAGTCAGCTCAAGGCAAGGACTGGTGGTGAGGCTGGGTATGCTGGTGACCATGGAGCTTGCTCTTGACCTCTGCTAACAAACACAGGATACCTTGGGGAGTCTGTAAATTTCCTCTGATAGTCTTTGATCATATTACACTATTTTGGACCTGAAATGGGCATGATTTAGAAAGAAACAAGAAAGTTTTCTCAAAACCACCTGTAAACTGAATTGTGTTAGAGAAAAGTCTGGAAATACTAACAAGGAATTTGATGAAAGGTGGGCCTGTGGCAATAAATTGCATTTTTTCTTTGTGGTGCTGGGGATTTAAACCCAGGGTCTTGTGCATGTGAGGCAAGCACTCTACCAACTGAGCTATATCCCCAGCCCCAATAAATAGCATTTTTAATGATGCTGGTACTAGCTGAAAGATTAAAATAACACAATGAGAATATCAGTATCAAATTTTATTAGTGAAATGGACAAGATACACTATTTCAATTTGCTTCATTTGCATTAGTATTTTTGTAAGTAGTATCTCTGGAAACAATGACATATTCAATTTATTTAAAAAGAAGGAACAAATAACTTTCCAGTGTTCTCTAGGAAACAACCATAATTTTATGCAGGGGAAAACATGCTACATTACACAAGGTTACTCAGAAATTCAGGAACACAATTGTAATTCTGAATCCCAAAAAACTGTAGAATAAGTTAGAAGAACATTATAGGGGATGGATTAGGTTTTACACAAGTTGCATGAAAATTAAAGAGGAACTAAAAATAAAGTGTTTAAAAATTAAATCAGCTCTCTCCCTCTCCAAAATGGATAAAATTATAATGAGGAATTAATTATGTCTAGGTTAATTTAAGCCACTTAAGAAATGACTTGGCACTTCTTCAGCCAAAACATGATCATTCCATTCAACATAAATTATTGTAAAATTTAAAATGATCAGTTAGCAATTTCTATTAATTGATTAGTATTAAATAAAAATAAGGGAACCTATTTCATGTATGAATCTTCCCAAAAATTTCCAACATTTTTCTGAATTAGTCTAATAACAAATTAGATCATGGTGCTGGGAAAACTGGAAACCCATATGCAGTAAAATGAAATTAAACCCCTATTTCTCACCCTGCACAAATTTCCACTCAAAATGGATCAAGGACCTAGAAATTAGACTAGAGACCCTTCATCAAATAAACAGAAAAGTAAGTCCAAATCTTCATCATGTCGGCTTAGGGCCAGACTTCTTTAACATGACTCCCAAAGCACAAGAAATAAAAGCAGGAATCAATAATTGGGGTAGATTCAAACTAAAAAGATTTTCTCAGCAAAGGAAACAATTAACAATGTGAAGAGACAGTGTAAAGATAGAAAGAGCCCGCACCTGTGTAAACAAAAGCCTCTTCCCTAATTGCCCTCAAACCCCTCATAAAAGCTGCAAAGAATCTTCACCTCTTATCCGTAAAGGCCAGGCAGCTGACCTTGCCGGTGCCAAGGCAATCTTAAAAGATAATGATAACACTCCTCTCGGAGACTCAGAACTTAAAATAACATCATATATATAATTTTATGTCAGCCAATTAAAAAGAACACTGTAAAACTTTTCGCCTTTCATTATAAATAGGCCTGTTGAACAAAGGCTCGGGGCCTCTTAGCATCACCGGGTTACCGTGTGAGCAAAGGACCAGGCTCGAGCTTGCCAATAAATGACTCTTTGTTGCTTGCATTGATCGTGGTCTCTGGTGGTCTTTGTGGGGTCTCGAGCCGCTGGGCATAACATATGGGGGCTCGTCCGGGATAACCCAAGCCCACCTAGACACCTGATCATAGAGTCATAAGTGACATCATTGGCCGGTGAGTAAGGCATTGCCGTATTTCTGTCTGGATTGCCTGCAGGTTCTGGTTCTGGGCTGGCAAAGTCCTGGCAGACGCGCTATAGGACCCCAGCAGGGTCTCGGGAGACGTCCCTTCGACCCATCTGGGCAGCCTGTGTGCTGCATCTGGGCGACTTTGTCGCATCTGGGCGGCCTTTGTGCTGCATCTGGGCGACTTTGTCGCGTCTGGGCGGCCTTTGTGCTGCATCTGGGCAACCTTTGTGTTGCGTCTGGACTTTTGTTTTTGTCAACAAAATACCAACTAGCCAATTGTAATCTAGCGCGCAATATATATATGTCTGTCTGTTTGTGCATTTGTGTATTGTCCTGTATGGTCTTTTCTCTTGCCTCCTATTAAAATTCTTCGGTGTGTTAGTCCACTACTGTTCTGTTTCTCATTCTTAAACTTCTCATCTCCAATCTGGAGGAAGATGGGTCTATAAATCTCCTGACGGAGAGGAAAAATACTAACCAATGGTCAAATTCACTTCATCCTTTTGGAATTATACAGGAAACAGAATTTCAACCGAATAGACAACCAGCGGAGGCTCTCTGCTGTAACGACATCTCCAACCCACGCCGGCGTCGTCTGATCCAATTTCTTTTTTATCTAACCTTTACATTTCTCCTCCTCTCCATAGTGGGATATCTGGTTGCTGTAGAAATGAGCCAAACTCAGAGTACCCCTTTGGCCATAGTAGTCAGCCACTTTGGGGAGGCTCAAGCCAGAGCCCGCAATTAGTAAGCTGAGATCAATAAAAAAAAATTTGTAACCCTTTGCAGGTCGGAATGGCCCACCTTCCAAGTGGGATGGCCCCCAGAGGGAACCTTCAACCTTCCAACCATCCGAAAAGTCAAAGAGAAAGTCTTCCAATCAGGGAAAATTGGCTACCCAGATCAAATTCCATATATTCTGACCTGGGAAAGCTTAGTAGACAGTGACCCTCCAACCTGGCTTTCTTCCTTCCTACCGCCACCGCCCTCCCCCACAACTGAAATGCTTGCCCTAAAGAAGTTAGGCTCCTCAGAAAAGCCCACAGCTCCTCACCCCATTCTCCCAGAGGAAGATTCAGACCACCTTTTCTCTAACCCCCCTCCGTATATGCAAGCCCCTATTCCTCCTCAGGACCCAGGACAGGAGGCTGCAGAAGAAAGAGAAGCTGCTGCAGCCGGAAATGAAGAAGAAAGAACTGGCTCGGGAGGGCCGGCAAGGAGAACGCGAGGCCGAGTTCAGCGGGCAGCCTACCCCTCCCAACCAGAAGCTCCAGATTCTATGATCGCTCTGCCGCTCCGAGAAACTGGGCCGCCAGACAACGCTGGCAATACCTGGCTTCAATATTGGCCCTTCTCTACGAGCGATTTATATAATTGGAAGAATCAAAATACTAAGTTTTCTGACAATCCTAAAGCCTTAATTTCCCTTTTAGATAGTGTCACGTTTACTCATCAGCCTACTTGGGATGACTGTCAGCAGCTACTCCGGATCCTGTTTACGACCAAGGAGCGTGAAAGAATCCAGTTGGAAGCCAGAAAGTTGGTCCCAGGGGACGACGGACAGCCTACTGTAAACCCTGACATAATTAATGCTTCTTTCCCCTTGTCCAGGCCACCACAAGATGAATGGGACTACAATACGGCTGAAGGTAGGGAGAGGCTCCGGGTTTATCGCCAGACTCTAATGGGGGGTCTCCGGGCCGCAGCTCGTAAGCCCACCAATTTGGCCAAGGTATACTCAGTAATGCAAGAAAGGCAGGAATCACCTTCAGCTTACTTAGAAAGATTAATGGAAGCATTTAGACAATACACTCCTATGGATCCAGAGTCACCCGAGAATCAGGCAGCAGTAGTAATGAGTTTTGTTAACCAGGCAGCACCGGATATAAGGCGTAAGTTACAGAGAATAGAGGATTTAGAAGGGAGAAGTATTCAAGACTTAATGAGAATAGCCCAGCGGGTATTCAACAACAGAGATGCACCAAAAGAAAAACAGCTTAGGGCTACTAGGGAAATGACTAAAGCATTAGCAGTAGCAGTGTAGGGCGGGAGGACAGAGAGAGAAAGAAACAGACTCCCGAGCAATCGGCCACCACCTGGGGACTCCAGGGCACATGAGCTGGGTCAGAATCAGTGCGCCTACTGTAAAGAGGAAGGTCATTGGGCTAGAGAATGCCCTAAAAAAAGAAACCACAGATCTAGAGATAGTAGAGGAACGACTAGGAGATCATCGGTCCTGGTCACCCGAGATGAAATGCACGATTAGGGGCGACGGGGTTCGGAACCCCTCCCCGAACCCAGGGTAACTCTGAAAGTGGAGGGGACTCCAGTGCAGTTTTTGGTGGATACAGGAGCTCAATATTCAGCTTTGACTGACCCTCAAGGAAAGATTTCAACAAGCGCCTCGTGGGTACAAGGGGCTACGGGGATTAAAAAGTGCCCCTGGACGACCAAAAGAACAGTAGACTTGGGAACGGGAAAAGTGTCCCACTCATTCTTAGTCATACCCGACAGCCCCTATCCCTTGCTGGGAAGAGATTTATTAACCAAAATCGGGGCCCAAATTCATTTTAATCCCGAAGGCGCCCAGGTAACAGATGGACAAGGAAAGTTGTTACCTATGCTAACTCTTACTTTGGAGGATGAGTATCGGCTACACCAGCAGCCGCAATCCCCTGATAAAAACATTAAAGACTGGGTACAGCGGTTCCCAGATGCTTGGGCAGAGACTGGAGGAATTGGGCTAGCTAAACATCGGCCTGCCCTCTATATAGAGACAAAACCAGGAGCTAACCCCGTTAGGGTTAAACAATACCCCATGACCAGGGAGGCACGGACAGGAATAACCCCCCACATCAGGCGACTGCTGAACCAAGGGATACTACGACCTTGCTGGTCGGCATGGAACACCCCCCTGCTTCCAATACAGAAGCCCAACTCAAACGAGTACCGCCCAGTACAGGACCTAAGAGAGGTAAACAAAAGGGTGGCGGACATACACCCTACTGTGCCTAATCCGTTTACACTTCTGAGTGCGCTTCCTCCTTACAGACAATGGTATACGGTGCTGGATTTAAAAGATGCCTTTTTCAGCTTGTCTCTATCTCCAAAAAGCCAAGAGCTATTTGCCTTTGAATGGACGGACATTGATATGGGTATCAATGGACAACTCACCTGGACAAGATTGCCGCAAGGATTCAAAAATTCTCCCACTTTGTTTGATGAAGCTCTACATGAGGACTTGGGTGAGTTTAGGAAAAACCATCCCAACCTAACCTTGTTACAATATGTAGATGATCTCCTTGTAGCCGCTGAAAACTGGGATGAATGCATCCGAGGAACAGAAAATTTACTCCAGACACTGGGCAACCTGGGATATCGGGCATCAGCAAAGAAGGCCCAAATCTGCAGACCTGAGGTAACGTACTTGGGCTATCTCTTAAAGGGAGGAAAACGATGGTTAACTCAAGCCCGAAAAGAAACTGTTCTAAGAATCCCAAAGCCTCAGTCCCCACGTCAAGTAAGGGAATTCCTTGGGTCAGCTGGCTTCTGTCGACTATGGATTCCAGGGTTTGCAGAATTAGCCAAACCACTGTACGAGGCCACAAAAGACAAGCAGCCCTTTAATTGGACAATAGAGGCAGATAAAGCATTTCAACAAGTCAAGGATGCCCTCTTGTCAGCCCCGGCCCTGGGACTCCCCGATGTTATTAAACCGTTCTTTCTCTATATAGATGAAAGTAAAGGGATAGCAAAAGGAGTCTTGACTCAATACCTAGGCCCCTGGAGGAGACCAGTAGCATACCTGTCAAAAAAACTGGACCCAGTGACTGCAGGCTGGCCCCCATGCCTACGTATGATTGCTGCCACAGCCCTAATGGTAAAAGATGCTGATAAATTGACTATGGGACAAGAATTACATGTGATTACTCCACACGCTATTGAGGGAATCCTGAGACAACCTCCAGATCGATGGCTCAGTAATGCTCGGCTCACACATTATCAGAGCCTATTGCTTAACCCTCCCAGGATTATTTTTCAGGCACCCTCAGCTCTCAATCCTGCTACGCTGCTGCCTGACCCTGACCTGGACACACCCATACATGACTGCTCAGAAGTCCTAGCCCAGGTTCATGGGCTTAGAGAAGATCTGCAAGATCATCCGCTGCCGATGCAGATGCAGTGTGGTTCACGGATGGGAGCAGCTTTTTACATCAGGGTCAAAGGTATGCGGGCGCAGCAGTAGTAACTGAGACAGAGGTGATCTGGGCTGAGCCCCTACCAATAGGCACCTCTGCCCAGAAGGCAGAATTAATAGCTATGACTAAGGCTCTGACGATGGGAGAAGGAAAAAAATTGACCGTATACACGGACAGCCATTATGCCTTTGTAACTGCCCATATTCATGGGGCTATTTACAGAGAAAGGGGAATGCTAACAGCAGAAGGGAAATCTATTAAAAACAAGGAAGAAATTGTGTCCCTGATAGACGCCCTTTGGTTACCCAAGAAATTGGCTATCGTACACTGCCCTGGGCATCAAAAACCAACTGATCCAGTATCTAGGGGCAATTGTTTAGCAGATAAGATGGCACGAGAGATAGCCCTTCAGAGAGACTTGATTATGGTTGCTCAACTCCCAGACTCTGGCCCACGAACCCTTCCAAAAGACCCAACCTACACAGAAGAGGACTTATCATGGATTCGCCAGCAGTCAAAAGCCCAATACTTAGACGGATGGTGGAAAGACTCTGAAAGCCAGATAATACTTCCAGAACTGTTGGGACAGAAAGTGTTGTGCAGGCTCCATCAGACCACCCACCTGGGGACAAGAAAATTACAGAACTTGATGCAGCAAGCAGGAATTAGAATTAAAGGTGTGCAGAATAAGATAGAACAGATTGTCAAAAGTTGCAGGGTTTGTAAGTTAACAAATGCAGGATATAGTAAGTGGGAATCAGGAAATAGATTAAGGGGAGATAGGCCGGGGGCATATTGGGAAGTTGATTTCACTGAAGTAAAACCTGGAAAATATGGGTATAAATATCTATTAGTCTTTGTAGATACTTTTTCAGGATGGGTCGAAGCCTTTCCCACCAAGCGAGAAACAGCGCAAATAGTGGCTAAAAAGATTTTAGAAGACCTCCTGCCAAGGTATGGATTTCCTGTAATGATAGGGTCGGACAATGGGCCAGCGTTTACTTCCCAGGTAAGTCAGGGGCTGGCTACAGTACTTGGGGCAAATTGGAAACTACATTGTGCTTATCGACCCCAAAGCTCAGGACAGGTAGAGAGAATGAACAGAACTTTAAAAGAGACCTTAACTAAATTAACCATGGAGACTGGCGGTAACTGGGTAGCTCTCCTTCCCTATGCCCTGTATCGGGTGCGTAATTCTCCCTACAAGATGGGACTCACCCCTTATGAAATCATGTTTGGGACCCCACCTCCAATACTCCCTGATCTGACTTAGCGGCTCCTAAAAGAAGAAAATGTAGATGATTTTGAACTTTTATTTTCCCTCCAGGCCCTGCAGAGGGCCCACAGAGAAGTTTGGCCAAAGCTCAGAGGCCTGTACGAGTCAGGCCCGCCTCCTGTTCCTCACAACTTCCACCCAGGGGACTGGGTCCTAGTGAAGTGACACCGACAGAGTAACCTGGAGCCTCGGTGGAAGGGCCCCTACATGGTCATTCTGACTACACCCACCGCTCTCAAAGTCGACGGCATCGCCTCCTGGATTCATCATACCCACGTTAAGCCGACTGAACCCCTTGCTGACATTGTGCTTCCTGCCCTAGACGACTCAACGTGGAGAGTGGACAGGTCCAAAAATAACCCACTAAAGATCAAGCTTTGCCGCCACCGACTGTGATTATGTTCTTACTTTTGCTTTGTTATTTTGCCCTGGCCACAACCGTGGCTGTGGCTCCAGTTTTTGGAGCCACCAACCTCAGCCCACATCAGCCTTATGAAATCACCTGGGAAGTAACCAACCCGGCGGCAAAAGTTCCCAGCCTGACTGTGACTGAATACCACCCTTTATGGACATGGTGGCCTGACCTGCAAGTAGACCTTTGCACTTTAGCAAATGGGGTTTTTCTGTGGGAACAGGCACTATTAGCGTTAATGAAGAATTACACCTAAGTAAACGGGCCCTTTCAGATACAGTAAGTGGGAGAACAAGGAGATTTAACTGTGTTTATACTCGGGGGAGGGAGGAACTCCAGCATCTCCCCTTCTATGTGTGTCCTGGTTATTCTCACCAGAAAGAATGTGGAGGGGAAGAATCGTATTTCTGTGCTAAATGGGGATGTGAAACCACAGGGCAGGCTTATTGGATAAAAGCCTCTCGTGATCTAATTGAAGTCAAGCGAGGTGAAAAAGCCTCATGTAGCAGTAATTGTAACCCCCTGTTAATTACCTTCACTGATAAGGGGAGGCGGGACAAACAATGGACAAGAACCCGGTCATGGGGTTACGCCTCTATGCTGAGGGACCTGATTTAGGGGTTGTGTTCACTGTTCGGATGATTATAAAGCCATTCACCCAGTCATTAGGGCATAACCAAATTTTACGCCCCCCAGCCCGAAGAATTCCCGTCATCCCCCCTACCCGAGGTCCAAAAATTATTAAATCAGTTACCTCACGACCAACCACCCGCTCCTTAAGTGCCCCCTACTTAAGGATCACACAACCCCACAAACAGTTGATTGTAAATCCAATTCAAACAGAAGTCCATCCCCTTCTGAGTCTTTTGTCTTGGTCATTCATGGTGCTCAATGCCACCCACCCTAATATGACCCGGTCCTGCTGACTCTGCTATGACACTGTTCCCCCGTATTATGAGGGAGTAGCAGTACAAGCGCATGTTACTATCTCCACCAGCCTCCAGGACTGTCGTTGGAGATCCAAACAGTCCCTAACCCTAGAGCAAGTGTCCGGGCAAGGGCTCTGTTTAGGAAAAGTGCCCCATGCCAGCCGATCCCTCTGTCACTCGACTTGGGGAATCCAACCTCAGGCAGAAAACTCTTTTATAATACCCCACAATGATACCTGGTGGGCTTGCTCCTCTGGACTCACCCCCTGTGTCCACTGGAGTGTGTTAAAATGGTCAAAGGATTACTGTGTTCTAGTCAGATTGGTTTCACGGCTAATTTACCATGAGCACCAGAGTTTTATGACTATGATTGAACAAGGATGGGGCACGAAACAGAGCCCCATTTGACAAAAACGGGAGCCTATTACTTCTCTAACTCTCAGTCTGCTGCTCAGAGCTAGCCTGGGAGGATTAGGAACTGGAGTAGCATCCTTAGTCACTCAGAGCCAACACTATTCTAATCTAAGAGCAGCAATAGATGCGGACATAGAGCGTTTAGAAGATTCAATCTCTCATTTAGAGCAATCTTTAACTTCCCTAGCCGAAATGGTCTTACAGAATAGAAGAGGTTTAGACTTAATATTTTTACAACAAGGAGGCTTATGTGTTGCCCTAGGGGAAGAATGTTGTTTTTATATAAATCACTCTGGGACAATCAAGGATAATATGGCAAAAGTCAGAGAAGGACTCACAAACAGAAAGAAAGAACGAGAAGCTCGTCAGAACTGGTTTGAATCTTGGTTCAATTTTTCCCCTTGGTTAACTACTCTAGTGTCTGCTATAGTGGGACCCCTAATATTGTTGCTACTAGCTGTAACTATAGGACCTTGTATAATCAATAGGTTAATTGCTTTTGTTACACATAGAATAAATACGGTACAACTAATGGTGCTGAGGGCCCAATATCAGCCCGGGAAGCAGTAAGGGTTAAAACTAGAGAAACCCAAGATTGGCTCTCTAAATGTTCTTGGAAAGGGGGGAATGTAAAGATAGAAAGAGCCCGCACCTGTGTAAACAAAAGCCTCTTCCCTAATTGCCCTCAAACCCCTCATAAAAGCTGCAAAGAATCTTCACCTCTTATCCGTAAAGGCCAGGCAGCTGACCTTGCCGGTGCCAAGGCAATCTTAAAAGATAATGATAACACTCCTCTCGGAGATTCAGAACTTAAAATAACATCATATATATAATTTTATGTCAGCCAATTAAAAAGAACACTGTAAAACTTTTCACCTTTCATTATAAATAGGCCTGTTGAACAAAGGCTCGGGGCCTCTTAGCATCACCGGGTTACCGTGTGAGCAGAGGACCAGGCTCGAGCTTGCCAATAAATGACTCTTTGTTGCTTGCATTGATCGTGGTCTCTGGTGGTCTTTGTGGGGTCTCGAGCCGCTGGGCATAACAACAGCCTACAGAGTGGGAGAAAATCTTTGCCCCATGCACTTCAGATAGAGCATTAATCTCCAGAATCTATTACAAACTCAAGAAACTTGACACCAAGAATACAAATAATCCAATCAATAAATGGCCTAAGGAAATGAGCAGACACTTCACAGAAGTAGATCTACAAGCAATCAACAGATATATGAAAAAATGTTCAACAACTTTAGTAATAAGAGAAATGAAAATCAAAAATTTCCTAAGATTTTATCTTATCCTAATTTGAGTAGCTATTATCAAGAATGTAAGCAATTAAGAGGTGTTGGTGAGGATGTGGGGTAAAAGGTACACTCATACATTGCCGGTTTTTTTGTAAATTTGTGCAGCATCTCCAGAAAGCAGAATCTCTCTGGAGAGTTCTTAGAAAATGTGAAATGAAACCACCATTTGACCCAGCTATCCCACTCCTTGGCCTAAATCCAGAGGGGTTAAAATCAGCATACTATAGTAACACAGTTAAATCAATGTTTATGGCACCTCAATTCACAATCACTAGATTGTGGAAACAAAGTAGATGCCCTTCAATAGATGAATGGATAAAGAAACTGAGGCATACATACACAATGGAGTATTATTCAGCCATAAAGAAGAAAAAATTATAGCATTTGAAGATAAATGGAATGAGTTGGAGAATACCATGCTAAGAGAAATAGGCCAATCCCAAAAAACCAAAGGTCATATGATTTCTCTGGTAAGTAGATAATGATACATAATGGGGAGGGAGAAGACAAGAATGGAGGAAGAATGAATTGTGGAGAGGGAAATGTGGGGTGGGGTGGGGACAGGTGAAGGAAAATAAGAGAATGAGACAAACATCATTACCCTATGTACATGTTTGATTATGCAAATGGTGTGAATCTACTTCATGTAAAACCAGAGAAACAGAAGTTGTACCCCATTTCTGTACTATGAATTAAAATTTAAAAATTGAAAAAAAATTATATCAAATGGATTTTTTGACAGAAAAATGATTTCTAAATAATTGGGAGAACAGGAAGCATTATCATTTCCAAACAAAGTATATTCTTTGTCAAAATTTTAGAAAACTAGATTATTGAATGATAACTCTGAAAGTTAAAATGTGGAACTTTGAAAAAACATAAGCAGTGATTTACTTCTTGATTTCATGTTGTTGGTAGTACTAACTGTGTACGAAAGCATAACCTGATGAGAGCAAAGCTGGCCTACAGTCGGAACTCTGGATTACTTATGGAATGTTCCCACTATCCCTATTTTTTCTAGTGTTTTGAGCATGAAGGGGTGCTGTATTTTATTAAATGCTTTTTCTGCATCTATTGAAATAATCATGTGATTCTTGACTTTAAGTCTATTGATATGGTGAATTACATTTATTGATTTCCTGATGTTGAACCAACCTTGCATCCCTGGGATGAAACACACTTGATCATGGTGCACTATCTTTTTAATATGTTTTTGTATGCGATTTGCTAAAATTTTGTCGAGAATTTTTGCTTCAATGTTCATTAAGGATATTGGTCTGAAATTTTCTTTCCTTGATGAGTCTCTGTCCGTTTAGGTATCAGTGTGATATTAGCTTCATAGAATGAGGTTGGGAGGATTCCCTCCTCTTCTATTTTATGGAATACTTTGAGAAGTAATGGAATGAGCTCTTCTTTAAAGGTTTTGTAGAACTCGGCTGAGAACCCATCTGGTCCTGGACTTTTCTTTGTTGGTAGGCTTTTGATGACTTCTTCTATTTCAGTACTTGAAATTGGTCTATTTAAATTGTGTATGACCTCCTCGTTCAGTTTAGGCAATTCATATGTCTCTAGAAACCTATTGATGTCTTCGAAATTTTCTGTTTTGTTGGAGTATAGATTTTCAAAGTAGCTTCTAATTATGTTTTGTATTTCAATCCTGTCTGTTGTGATATTTCCTTGTTCATTCCGAATTTTAGTGATTTGGGTTTTCTCTCATCTTCTCTTTGTTAGTGTGGCTAAAGGTTTATCAATTTTGTTTATTTTTTCGAAGAACCAACTATTTATTTTGTCAATATTTTGTATTGTTTCTTTTGTTTCAATTTCATTGATTTCAGCTCTGAGTTTAACTATTTCCTGTCTTCTACTACTTTTGGTGCTGGTCTGTTCTTCTTTTTCTAGGGTTTGAGCTGTAGTGTTAGGTCGTTTATTTGTTGAGTTTTACTTCTTTTTTTAAATGTGCTCCATGAAATAAATTTCCCTCTAAGTACTGCTTTCATAGTGTCCCAGAGTTTTTGATATGATGTTTCTTTGTTCTCATTTACCTCTAAGAATTTTTTTAATTTCCTTCCTAATATCTTCTGTTATGCATTCATCATATAATAGCATATTGTTTAATCTCCAGATGTTGAAATAGTTTCTGTGTTTTACTATTTCATTTATTTCTAACTTCAAATCATTATGATCTGATAGAATACATGGTAATGTCTCTATCTTCTTGTATTTGCTAACATTAGCTTTATTGCATAATATATGGTCTACTTTAGAGAAGGATCCATGTGTTGCTGAGAAGAAAGTGTATTCGCTATTGGTTGGATTGTATATTCTATAAATGTCCATTAAGTCTAAATTATTGATTATGTTATTGAGATCTATGGTTTCTTTGTTCAATTTTTGTCTGGAAGTTCTGTCCAGTGGTGAGAGAGGCGTGTTAAAATCACCTAGTATTATTGTGTTATGCTCTATTTGGTTTCTGAAATTGAGAAGGATTTGTTTGACATACATGGATGAGCCACTGTTTGGGGCATAGATGTTTGTGATTGTTATAACTTGCTGATTTATGCTTCCCTTAAGCTGTATGAAATGACCTTCTTTATCTCTTCTGACTAACTTTGGCTTGAAGTCCACATTATCGGAAATGAGGATGGATACTCCAGCTTTTTTGCTGAGTCCATGTGCATGGTATGTTTTTCCCCATCTTTCACCTTTAGTCTATGGGTATCTTTTTCTATGAGGTGAGTCTCTTGTAGGCAACATATTGTTGGATCTTTCTTTTTAATCCAATCTGCCAGTCTATGTCTTTTGATTGATGAATTCAGGCCATTAACATTCAGGGTTATTATTGAGATATGATTTGGATTCCCGGTCATTTGGTTCATTTTTAAAATTTTATTTATTTATTTGTTTGACACAACTTGTTTCCTCCTTTATTTGACAATTCCTTTAGGATAATCCCTCCCTTTGCTGATATGCTTCTTGGTTTTGCATCTCTTCCTCATGGAATATTTTGCTGAGAATGTTCTGTAATGCTGGCTTTCTTTTTGTAAATTCTTTTAGCTTTTGTTTATCATGGAAGGATTTTATTTCATCGTCAAATTTGAAGGTAAGTTTTGCTGGGTATAAGATTCTTGGTTGGCATCCATTTTCTTTCAGGGCTTGAAAAATGTTGTTCCAGGCCCTTCTAGCTTTTAGGGTCTGGATTGAAAAATCTGCTGATATCCGTATTGGTGTCCCCCTGAATGTAATTTGGTTCTTTTCTCTCACAGCCTTTAAAATTCTGTCTTTATTTTGTATGTTACGTATTTTCATTATAATGTGCTTTGGTGTGGGTCTGTTGTAATTTTGTGTATTTGGAATCCTATAAGCCTCTTGAACTTGATTTTCCATTTCATTCTTCAGATTTGGGAAATTGTCTGATATTATTTCATTGAATAGATTGTTCATTCCTTTGGTTTGTTTCTCTAGGCCTTCCTCATTCCCAATAATTCTTAAATTTGGACTTTTCATAATATCCCATAGTTCTTGTAGTTTCTGGTCATGATTTCTTACCACCTTCTCTGTTTGTTCAACTTTGTTTTCAAGGTTAAATATTTTGTCTTCAATATTGAGGTTCTGTCTTCCAGGTGTTCTATCCTACTGGATATGCTTTCTATGGAGTTCTTAATGTGGTTTATTGTTTCCTTCATGTCAAGAATTTCTGTTTGTTTTTTTTTCAATATCTCTAACTCTTTATTGAAATGATCTTTTGCTTCCTGTATTTGCTCTTTTAACTCTCGATTGGTGCGATCATTCAATGCCTGCATTTGCTCTTTCATCTCATCGTTTGCTTCCCTGATCATTTTAATTATGTACATTCTGAACTCCTTTTCTGTCATTTCTTCTGCCATGCTGTCAGTAGGTTTTATTGATGTAACATCTAGATTTGTTTGCAGCATTTTCTTTCCTTGTTTTCTCATATTGTTCAGGTATCAGTGGACCGCTGAGATATTGCAGATTTCCTCTATTGACTTACAATGTCCTTGAAGATTTCTATGTATATCCCCTCTTAGCCTTCAGTAGGCTGAAGTCTTGGAGGAAGTTGATAATGTGGTACTCCACAAGAAAGCTGCCTCTCTAGGAGAGGTGGCCTCCAGGTGGGGTATATTCCCTGCTAGTGGGCAGAGGTGCCTCCACTTGTTGACCAATGGTCATCCAAAGGGGAACTAGGCTGCGGGCTGAGGCAAGGCCTGTTTGGGCCTGTGTCTCTGGTTTTACCATCCTTGTAGGGAAACCTCACCAGGCAGGGAAGACTCACCCAGTGGGGAGATCTCGCTGGTCAGTTCCCTCCTAGAGGTTCCCCTCAATTTACAGCTACTGCCTGGGCTGGGCTGCCTTCCTCTGCAAAGTTCCCAGGGGCCCGGCCCTACCTCCTGGGCCTGGGAGCCTCACCCTTCCCAGATGAATCTCCTTAGGCTGCCCCTCCTCAGAGAATCTGCCTGCAGCCCTGGAACCTTCGCTCCGCCCCTAAGCGTGTCTCTGTGGGGCTCTTCCACCAAGAAGCCTCCTAGATCCTGGGACCCTGCTCTGTACCTAATCGCCTGGCTATTTGGCCCCTCCTCTGAGCAGCCTCCTGGGGCCCTGTACCTGAGTCCCAGAGACCTGCCACATGTCTCTTCCTCCAGAGAGCCGCCCAGTGTTCTGGTGCAGTCACTAGGAATCCAAGCAACTCACTGTGTGCCTCCTCTTCCCACCAACTACCCGTAGCCCGGGGCAATCAATCACTCCGAGTCGAAGTGACCCGCCCTGTTCCTCCTCCTCCTCCAGGTAACCCCCTGGGTGTTCAGTAGCAGTTGCTCTGAGTGGCTCTGAATCCACGTGACCCGCTGCACCCATCCTCTGGGCAATCGCCCGGAGCTTTGGTGTGGCCACTCGAGACCAAGCGACCCACCGCACTTCTCCTCCAGGCAGCGCCCCTGTGTTCAGGCGCTGTCACTTTAAGTCCAAACAACTCACCAATCGCCTCCTCCTTTGAGCAGACATCTGGAGCTCTAATGCAGTCACTGTAAGTCCAAACGACCCACCGTGCTCCTCCTCCTCCTCCTCCTACTCCTCAGGGCAGGCCCCAGTGTTCAGAAGTGGTCTGAGTCCAAACAACTCACCATGTGGCTCCTCCTCTGGCAACCGCCTGTAGCTCTGGTATAGCCACTCCGAATACAAGCTGCCCCGCTCCTCCTCCTCCTTGTGTCCTCAGGGCTGGCCCCGGTGTTCAGAAGCAATCTGCTCTATGTCCAAACAACTCGCCATGAGGCTTCTCCCCTGGCAACCTCCTGTAGCTCTGGTATAGTCATTCCGAATCCAAGTGGCCGTACTCCTCCTCCTCCTCCTCAGGGCAGGCCCCAGTGTTCTGAGTCCACACAGCTCTCCTCGCCGCTCCTCCCCTGGATAGCCACCAGAGCCCCAGTGGTTGCTCTGAGTCCCAGCGCTGTGCTGAGCGGCCTCCTCTACGACGCTCCCAGTTGTCCCATGTCCACTTCTGTATATGTCAAAAGAAGATGGGAGAAAGTTGGATTTCAGTGGGCCATTAAAACCATCTTGTGTGAGAAAGGTCTTTGGGTATGGAGTCTCTAAGGAAGTGACCTCACTTCCTTGACAGTAGAACACACAGAACTTGGAACCCTAGTAGCTAGGCACCCACATTCCAGATAAACTCCCATTCTGCTCACTTGTGTTGAGACAGCAAGTCCAGAGTCAGGAGTTCTTGTTGTCTACTCATCTTTGGATGTTTATTTCTCAGGAAAGTCCCTAGTAGGGACCTCTCCCAAGATTGGAAGCTCTGTGTCAATGTTGGGACCAACAACTCTGGTGATATTTCCCAAGAAGACCAGAGGTGAAAGAGGACAGGCCATTGGAAGTGAGTAGAGTCTAGTCCTCCACTCAGATTCCCATTTAGATAGCACCAGACCTCAGAAGTTTTTGTCTGTGTGTCTTTATATTTGTGTCTCATATTTGTGACTCATTGAATTTGATGTTGATCAAGCTGTGATACTATCCTTTAAAAGAGTGCCACCTTGCATCATTCCCTCCACACCTCAGAGGGACATAACAACATATTTCAGTGAGTACAAACTAGTGATTCACAAGCCGTAGTAACTATACTTCCTATCAAATCTTCTCTAAACACCTTAGAGAGCCTTTCTAATTACCTCTCAGAGAGGCTGCAATACACACCTCAAACATTTGACTCACCACAGAGACCTTTCCATTACATGCAAATAGCCCTTCTGTTCACTTAAGTGAACACTTAAATTCTCATCAATAAGCCTTCCTACAAACCTCATAAAACCCTCCTACACCCTTCAGAGAGCCCTCCCTACAAATCAGAGAGCCCAGCATACATAAAAATGAGAACCCACTTAACACCTCAGAGAATCTTTTCTTCACATCTCAAACTCACTTTCCTACATGTCTAAAAAATGGCTCTCTACTAATACCAAGAACTTTTTCTACACACCTCAAATTCCCATTAATATACCCCATAGGGACACTGCCTCCACAATTTATTGAGCAACACTTATACAACTTTGAAAGACTTTCCTATACACACCAGAGAGTACTCACTATAAATTCCAGTGAGATGTTAATTCAAATCTCAGAATTCGATGCTATAAACAACAACACATCGTACTAAACATCTCAAATACCACTTACTACTCACCAAAATGCCTTCTCTACTCACCACTGTGGGTTAGCCTGACACACCTCACAGAAGACTCTGGATACACTGTTAAGTGGCCTTCCTAAACAATGTAGGGATCCCCCCTATTATACTCAAAGAATATTCCCATTATATCTCATTGTGTTCTACCTAGTCATATCAGATAGATTTCATTATTCATTTCTGAGGGCCCTCACTACACAACAGAGAGCACTCCTATGCAGACAAAAGCCCTTCTACACTCTTCGTAGGTTCCTCCTGCACACTTAACAGAGACCTCCCTACACACCTCAAATCATCTGCACTACAAATCTCAGAGAATCTTCCCTTCACACTTCAGTGAACACTTCCTGCAGACATAGCAGTCACCTCTCAACACAGCTCAGAGCCCTACCTACTCATATCAAGGGCCCATTCTACAGAATTCAGAGGGACATCCATACACAACTTAGACACATTTCCTATGCACATTATTTATCAATCACTGTATCAATGTTGAGACCAGAGAACCATTGCTAAACACCACATACCATGCCTCTACACACCTCAGAATGACTTAATTTCACTATTCAGAAGCACTGTTACACACTTCATAGAGCCCTCCTTTCAAACTTCTGTTTGTCCTCATTTATCTCAGAGATCTCTCCTGACTCACCATAGAATTCCACAAATGCATACCTCAGTTAACTCTTAATTTTTACCAGTGAGCACTCACCTTATACATCTCATTCAACAGTTCTCCCTACAATCTAAGAGAGGATCCTATACAAACCTCAGAATGCCATTTCAACAAATCTTTTAAAACCCTACCTACATATCTCTTGTAGCCCACAAATCTAACCAAAAAGCACTCCTTTTACCTCCAAGGGCCAAAACTACAACTTAAAAGAACCACCAAGATACTCCTCTGAGTATCCTACCAAAACACCACACAGTTACTCTCTTCTATCCTCAAATATTCCTCTCACCACACCTGAATTTATTCATTTTTAATTTTAATTTATTTTTATTGTAAACAAATGGGATACATGTTGTTTCTGTTTGTACATGGAGTAACAGCATACCATTTGCACAATCATATATTTACATAGGGTAATGATGTTTGATTCATTCTGTTACTTTTCCCTTCCCCCAACCCCTCCCACCCTTCTTTTCCCTCTATACAGTCCCTCCTTCCTCTAGCCTGGCCCCCCAATGCCCATGATGTGTCATCATCTGCTTATCAGCGAGATCATTCATCCTTTGGTTTTCTGAGATTGGCTTCTCACTTAGCATGACACTCTTCAATTTCATCCAGTTGCCTGCAAATGCCATAATTTTATTTTTCTTTATAGCTGAGTAATATTCCATCATACATATATATACCACAGTTTCCTTATCCATTCATCAATTGAAGGACATCTAGGTTGGTTCCACAGTCTGGCTATTGGGAATTGAGCAGATATGAACATTGATGTGGCTGTATCTCTATAGTATGCTGATTTTAAGTCCTTTGGGTATAGGCCGAGGAGAGGGATAGCTGGGACAAATCGTGGGTCCATTCCAAGTTTTCTAAGGAATCTCCACACTGCTTTCCAGAGTGGCTGCACTAATTTGCAGCCCCACCAGCAATGTATGAGTGTACCTTTTTCCCCACATCCTCTCAAATACCTATTGTTGCTTGTATTCTTCATAATCACCATTCTAATTGGGATGAGATGGAATCTTAGGGTGCTTTGATTTGCATTTCTCTTATTACTAAAGATGGTGAACATTGCTTCTTATGTTTGTTGATTGCTTGAAGATCTTCATGTGTGAAGCGTCTGTTCAAATCCTTAGCCCATTTGTTGATTGGATTATTTGTATTCTTGGTGTAGAGTTTTTTGAGTTCTTATATATTCTGGAAATTAGTGCTCGATCTGAAGTATGAGTGGCAAAGATATTCTCCCACTCTGTAGGCTCTCTCTTCACATTGTTGATAGTTTCCTTTGATGAGAGAAAGCTATTTAGTTTGAATCTATCCCAGTTATTGATTCTTGCTTTTATTTCTTGTGCTATGGTATGGGAGTCCTGTTAAGGAAGTCTGATCCTAAGACAACAAGTTGAAGATTTGGACCTACTTTTTCTTCTATAAGATGCAGGGTCTCTGGTCTGATTTCAGGGTCCTTGATCCATTGTGAGTTAATTTTTGTGCAGAGAGAAAGATAGGGGTTTGGTTTCATTCTGTTGCATAAGGATTTCCAGGTTTTCCAGCACCATTTATTGAACAGGCTATCTTTTCTCCATTGCATTTTTTGGCACCTTCATCTAGTAAGAGAAAATTGTATTTATTTGGGTTTGTGTCCGTGTCCTCTATTCTGTACCATTGATCTACCTATCTATATTGGTGCCAATACCATGCCATTTTTGTTACTATTTCTTTGTAGTATAGTTGAAGTTCTGGTATTGTGATACCCCTGTTTTATTCTTCCTGCTAAGGATTGCTTTAGCTATTCTGGATTTCTTATTCTTCCAGATGAATTTCATGATTGCTTGCTCTATTTCTGTAAGGTACATCATTGGGATTTTAATTGGAATTGCATTGAATATGTATAGCACTTTTGGTAGTGTGGCCATTTTGACAATATTAGTTCTGCCTATCCAAGAACATGGGAGATCTTTCCATCTTCTAAGGTCTTCCTCAATTTCTATTTTAAGTGTTTTGTAGTTTTCATAGTAGAGAGATTTTACCACTTTGGTTAGATTGATGCCCAAGTATCTTATTTTTTTTTTTTTGAGGCTATTGCAAATGGAGTTGTTTTCCTCGTTTCCATTTCAGATGTTTTATCGCTTGTGTATAAAAATGCTTTATATTTATGTGTGTTGATTTTATAGCCTGCTATTTTCCTGAATTAATTGATGATGTCTAGAAGTTTTCTGGAGGAGTTTTTTGGATCTTCTAAATATGGAATCATGTCATCAGCAAATAGTGACAGCTTAAGTTTCTCTTTTCCTATTTGTATCCATTTAATATCTTTGGTCTGCCTAATTGCTCTGGCTACAATTTCGAGGACAATGTTGAATAGAAGTGGTGAAAGAGGACATCCCTGTCTTGTTCCTGTTTTTAAAGGAAATGCATTCAGTTTTTCTCCACTATGAATGGTGTTGGCCATGGGCTTAGCATAAATAGACCTTACTATCCCTATTTTTTCTAGTGTTTTGAGCATGAAGGGGTGTTTTATTTTATGGAACCCTATTTCTGTGTCAATTGAAATAACCATATGATTCTTATCCTTAAGTCTATTGACATGATGGATAACATTTATTGATTTATGGATTTTAAACCATCCTTGTATTCCAGGGATGAACCCCACTTGATCGTGGTGATGATTTTCTTAATATGTTTTTAGATACGGTTTGCCAATATTTTGTTAAGAATCTTTGCATCTATATTCATCAAGGATATTGGTCTAAAATTTTCTTTCCTTGATGTGTCTTTTCCGGGTTTGGGTATGAGGGTGAAATTAGCTTCATAGAATGAGTTTGGTAGGTACCCTCCTTTTCTATTTCCTGGAATACTTTGAGAAGTATTGGAATGAATTCTTCTTTGAAGGTTTTGTAGAATTCGGCTGAGAATTCATCTGGTCCTGGGTTTTTCTTTGATAGTGGGTTTTTAATGGCCTCTTGTATTTCATTCCTTGTTATTGATCTATTTAATTTGTGTGTGTTCTCCTGGTTCAGTTTGGGAGGAGCATGTGCCTCTAGAAATTTGTCAATGTCTTCAGTAGTTTCTATTTTGTTGAAATACAGATTTTCAAAGTAGCTTCTCATTGTGTTCTGTATCTCAGTGGTGTCTCCCGTGATATTTTCTGTTTCATCACGAATGTTAGTAATTTGAGTTTTCTCTCTCCTTCTCTTTGGTAGTGTGGCTAAGGATTTGTCTATTTTGTTTACTTTTTGAAGGAACAATTTTTGTTTTGTCCATTTTTTGAATTGTTTCTTTTGTTTCAATTTCATTGATTTCAGCTCTGATTTTAACTATTTCCTGTCTTTTATATTTTGCTGTTATTCTGTTCTCCTTTTTCAAGAGCTTTGAGCTGTAATGTTAGGTCATTTAGTTGTTGACTTTTTATTCTTTTCTGGAATGCACTTCATGCAATGAATTCTCCTCTTAGTACCGCTTTCATAGTGTCCCAGATATTTTATTATGTTGTATCACCATTTTTATTGACCTCTAAGAATTTTTTTTATCTCCTCCCTGATGTTTCCTGGTATCCATGTTTCATTCAATAGCATATTATTTAGTCTCCAGGTGTTGGAGTAATTTCTGATTTTTATTTTGTCATTGAGTTCTACTCTCAGTCCATTATGATCTCATAGAATACAAGGCAGTATATCTATGTTTTTTGCATTTCATAAGGGCTGCTTTGTGGCATAACATATGGTCTATTTTCAACAAGCTTCCATGTGCTGCTGAGAAGAAAGTGAATCTGCTTGTTGAAGGATGGAATATTCTACATATGTCTATTAAGTCTAGGTTATTGATTTTTTTTTTTGAGTTCTATGGTTTCTTTGGTTGGTTTTTGTTTGGAAAATCTATCTACTCATGACAGCGGTGTAATAAAATCACCCAGAATTATTGTGTTGTGGTCTATTTGATTCCTGGAATTTAGAAGGATTTGTTTGATGTACAGAGATGCACCATTGTTTGGGGCATAAATATTTACTATT
>NW_027632956.1:6963557-7168169 GCF_902686455.1 Sciurus vulgaris | reverse complement strand
AAAGAGCAAAAATCTTACCTGAACTCCATAAAAAGTAAATTTATGGTGCTTTACTGAAGTAATTAATGGCCGTATCATTTTTCCAAGACTGTTGTTCTTTTTGAGCTCATAACTTTTTGATCAGTTCTATTTTTTATTCAACTATAGTTATTTTTGAACATCTGTTACATTGCAATGGAGATAAGCATTACAAAGCCTTTGATTTTGTGTTAAATATAAGGATGCATAAAAATTGAAATTTTAAAAATGGATCCAAATATTTTTAATTCATGTGATTTAAAAAGGTTTGGTTTAAATTGGGTAAACTAATAGAAGTAAAATGTCTTTAAAACTAACTCACAAGTCTCTAAGGGGTCAAACTAATAAAATGTTGATGTTTATAAAATGTCTAACATCAATTTTTCTAGAACTTTTCTTCAACAGGAAAGAGATGGCAAATACTGTTTACACTTGTCTGACATCTTTTTTTTTTTTTTTACCCTTATCTGATATATATATTTTTTTTTTACAATAAGATGAATGAATTAGTGCTGACATGTATGAGATTACTCAAACATGTTTGTTAGAGACATCTGATTAATTTACAAAGTTATTCCATGGAGTAACATACTTAAAAACATTATTCTTTGTCTATTTAAAGTGTTCATATTTTCCAGGTATACGATCCTTTAAAGCAGAAAATTTATCAAGCTGCTATTCTCCAAATTAATCTTGTCTGTAATGATAAACCTATTATTTAATGTTCTATTATAGGACCTGTCATCCATAGGGTATATGTAAAATTTGTTAAATGTATTTCTAAATGTTATTGAGAGCCTGATTTGTTAAAAGATTAAACATGAAAGCATTTTCCCACTTTGCCACACAAAAGGAAACTTAAAAGCTCTCTCAGCCTTTCTTTAATTCATGTTTTAGATAGAATGTTAAATTGTTTTAACTAATGTTCATATAGACTCAGGAGTCAATATGTGTAAACTGCTTAAAATGACATTCAAGAAAGAGTGTAATGCACAGTAGCAAAAATGGGACAACAGTGATTAAGATTAGGATGTCTGACCTCATGTCTTTGGACAGTGGACTTCCTTGAGAACTACACAGAGCTCCTAACATTGCCCTTTGCAGTTCTACCATCTTAGATCTACAGGTTCAACTTGAATCCTTGGCCACTGTCATCCTGCAAAATTGTCATGGTTTGGATTTGCTAATGGTGTAGGAAGGAGGGCTTTGCCTGTTCCTTGGTGAAGAGCACTGTTTCTACACCAACTGCTCTTACATAGTACAAGATAAAATCAAAAACCTACAAGAAGATCTGGAACATCATAGGAGCAAGCTCCACTCTAATTTCCTCTGGACTGTGTTATACGGGTGGCTCTCCAACCTCCTCCCACTTAGGGGACTGCTAATCACCATTATCCTTGTATTTACTTTTGGACCTCGCATAATCAATAAGCTTATTCATTTCCTGAAAAGCCAGACTAAGTCTGTGCAACTCATGGTGGTCTGACAGCATTATACCACTCTTCATAATGATGATTAGGAGCCATATAGGATCATGGATCGCTTGTATTAGGACACTTGGTCTAAGTGTCTTTCCCTTAAGTCCTGCTTCTCCAGAGGGTCCCGTCTGAAACACTAAGGTGGTCGTCAATGATGGGTAAGATCCTCAGAGGAGGACAACCTAAGACAGGCACACCTTTGAGTAAGGCAGACCCCCAAACTGCTAGGGTAATATTCCATGACAGGTAAGACCCTCCCAGGGGCAACTTAAGACAAATAATATAAAACATTTTTTAATATAAAACAAAAAAGGGGGATATGTTGGGACTAATGACACATTAACTAACTCGGGCTGATTCCTTACTCCCTGGTGAGTGAGCAAGATCAAGGCCTCAACGGCGGTTTCAAAAGTTTATGTTGATAAATTGGACCACTCTCAGGGATTGGTTAACAAGAGTTCTGCGAACATGATCAGCTCCTGTTTGCATGTAGTCCTATGAGACTCTCACCTGCTTGAACCCCCATGCCTAGCTGACCTTTAAGCTGATTGGTTCCCTCCTAGCCTTCACTCTACATAAAAGCTGTGTGACTTGTTCAATAAATGATTTCCTGCTGTGACTGGTCTCCCTGACATGTCTGATTGTCCTCCAACTGGAGGGCTGAGTGTGGGTGGTCAGTTGGCCCTACCTATCCTGGTCTGACCTTGTTGGGGAGTGCTCCCTTCCCTTGTCACTGGTCGAGAAGAGCAAGGGGGCTTAAGACCTCGACAACAATGATAGTTTGATGTTAGTGAATCTACATCAATGAATCAATGTTGATGCATCAATATCAATGAGTCAATGTCTATAAATCTACACTAGTCTACATTGATATATCAATATAAACATATCTACACTGACAAGTTGATATCAACAAATCTACCCAGTCCAGTCAATATTGATGAACCTACCCTGATAAATCAATGTTGTCAATGTTGAGGAATCTATCTGAAAGAATAAATATTAAAAAATCTACCCTGAGGAGTCAATATAGATGAATCCACACTGATAAATAAATATTGGCAAATCTAACCTTTGAGTCCAATTGATGAGTCTACAGTGATGTATCAAAACTGATGAATCTACATCATTGAATGTACATAGGTGATTCAATATCGATGGCTCTACCCCAATAAATTCTGTATCAATGAACCTACATCATCAAATAATGACTCATCAATATCAAAGAATCTACACTGAATTGTTGCTGTTGATGAATCTATGCTGAGGAGTCAATTTTGATGACTCTACACAGATGGATCCATATTGAAGAATTTAATGAGAAGAGTCAATATTGAACAGTCTATCTCAATGAGTTGATATGGACTAATCTACCCTGACAAGTCTATTTTGATGCATCTACACCAAAGGGTTATCAACAAGTCAAACCTCACTGGTTGATATAGACAAATCAACCCCAATGAGTACCTTTTGACAAATTGAATCAGTTAATTTTGATGAATCTATTCAGAGAGTTGATATTAATAAATCTAACCAATAGAGTTGATATTGAGGAATAAAACCTGACAGGTCAATATGGGCAAATCTATCCTGACAATTCAATATTGACAAATCTACAACAAAGTGTTGATATGGATTAATCTAATTCAACAGTTTGATATTGATGAATATGCACAGAAGACTCAATATTGAAGGATCTACCCTTATGGGTCAATATCAATGAATCAACATTGACAAATTAATATCAACATATCAATATCAATGAAAGAAACCAGTTGAGTTAATCTCTGAATCTCTAAAAATTAGTCAAAATTGATGAATTCCCTCAGTGGAATTGATATCACCAAATCTCTCATGACAGGTCAATATTGACCAATCTTCCCCATTTGGTCAATGTCACTGAATCTACCCTGAAGAGTATATACTGGCAACTCTGCCCTGAGAGGTCAATATCAATGAATCTATACCAACTATTAGATATTTATGAGTTTACACTGATGGATTGATATTAACAAATGTACCCCTTATGGTTGTTATCTATAAATGTATGCCAGTGAGTATATGTCAATGAATCTACACCAATGAGTAGATATCAATAAATCTACCCTGTCAAGTCAATACTGATGAATAAAGACTGAAAGATTAATATTGATAAATCTACCTCATTGAGGCTTTATTGACCAATCTAAGCCAGAGTTGATTTCAATGAATCTACACCATCTTATTGATATCAATTAATCTACACTGATGGGACAACACTGACAAATCTATACCAATGAGTAGATATCAATGAATCTACCACAATGTGTCTGTATAGCTAAATCTAGACTGATGAGTCAATTTCAATGAATCTAACCAGTTGAATTGATGTCAATGATTCAAACCATTTAAGTTGATATTGAGGAATCTATTCAGTTTGGTCAATATGGAAAAATCTACACCAATGAATCAATATTTGGGAATATACATCAAAGAGTTGATATTGTAAAATCAACCCCACTGGGTTGTCAATGACAAACTTACCTCCGTGGGTCGATATGAATGAATCTACATTAACCAATCAAAATTGATACATCAATATTGACAAATATACCATAACAAGACAATATTTTTTTTTCCTTTTTTGTTTTTGCAGTGCTGGGGATTGAACCCAGGGCCTTGTGCCTGCAACACAAGCACTACACTGACTGAGCTATCTCCCCAGCCTGACAATATTTTTAAAGTATATATATATATATATATATATATAATTTAAAGTATATATATATAATTTTAAAGACTGAATTTTGCTTTGGGCAACATGAACATTGAGGAGTGGCTCCTGTGACATGGCCTGCACTCCAAATTCCCTCTGAGGTCACAGAGGAGTGGCCTGAGAACACAGTGGCAAAACGGTTCCCATGGCAACCAGAGATCATTCTTCTCCTCTATGCTTCAAGCCAACATTCAAGAGGAGCACCAGTTCAGCTGTGAGGGTAAGAGGATAGAAGAAGGGAGGGGCTGTCAGGGTCCTGCGTTTTTAAAGAAGTAATACAATTCTGGTTACCTGGTCAAAGGGAAAGCAGGCTGTAAGCGGTATGCAGCCCCGAGGGCAATAAATCCCTCCATGCCCAAGCAAGACAAGGGTTCCCACTGAAGCCTCACATCACGCACTTCCGCCCAGCACGCTAGGTGGAGCTGTGCTCCGTTGCCTGCAGGATTCATGAGGAGAGCCTGCTCACCTGCCTCCTGCTGCAGGCTATAAGCCCACACAAGTTCCAGTGGAACAGGCTGGGACTGAGCGGTGACTGAGTGGACATAGCTCAACAAGATAAGCTCCGTCACCAGTGCATTTCCCCTCTGACCACCCTCTTTCAGGGCTGAGAAAACCCGGGTCGTCTTCAGAGTCAGAAATCTAGCCTAGAGGACTAGCAGCCACACAGAATGAATGCTGGTGAACGCTCAGCTCAGTAGAGCATGAAGTGCAGCGCTGTGGCTTAAGTGATCCTTGAATTGGGACACATCACATTCCATCTCTCAGGTTTCCCCTCCTAATCTACAAAGTCTGGAGAGGAGACAGCTCTTAGTTGGGATGTGCATGTTCCCTGTGAAGGTGTGTGCCTCCTCTGGTGTCTCATGAAGAGAGGAAGGAATCATGCACTCAGCCTGTTGGACAGAGGACAAGATGAACAAAACAATCAAGGTGAGTTGTGTGCTTACTCCAACTGCCAGGCCCCTCCTCCTTGGCTGCTGCATTAAGACTAGGCTGGACAACCAGTGTGAAGGTTCATAACAAAAAGGTAAAACCCAAAAGCTCTGAGCAGGCAAAGGCAGGTTGTATGTCAAGAACTAAAGTGGTGTTGCTTAGCCATGCCAACTTCTTTATAAAGGTAACTTTTCTACATTCCTGAAGGAAACGTGTTTCCAGCTCAGAATTCTGACCCTGTAAAATGGGTATTCAGGTGTGAGGGTGGATTTCAGACATTTTTAAGACATTCAACAATTCAGAAAATTTAATTTCTTTGTGCTTCATAGTGAAAACTAATTGAGGATGTTCTCTAAGAAAAAAAGGGAGTCAAGGAAGAAAGAATATGGTTGCCATTCATCAAGCACAAAGGGCAGCAGCTGCTATAGTGACTTCAGCAGAACTCATCACAGAGTGCAGTCCATGATGGTGGAAGAGCTTCCTGATGTAGAAGCAGACTTCCTCGGAGAATGCCAGTGGAAGGTCCAACAGCCATGCCTTGAGGGCAGCCAGGGAGGGATTCGACCCATCACTGCTGGGAGCCAGAGGACAAAGTCCAGGCCCAGGGCAGATGTGAACACGGGTTGCAGGATAGTGGTCAGTTTGTACTGGTACATCTCACCACTCTGTAGTTGTCTGGAGAACACAGCAGAGGCTGCCTCAGGCTACAGCAGCTTCCTAGTAGGAAACTTCATACAAACTCAGTGTGTGTCCCACAATGAGTGGCCATGAAGGGCGTGGCACCCAGCACCCACCTCACTGCCTGGAGCCTACCCTGTGGCTAAAAAAGCAAGGGTTGAGCTCCAGTGGGCCAGGCGCTGAGAGTACCCAGAGGAGATCAATATTATATTCTAAAATACCTTACCAATTTATCTATGACTTTCTGTAAATTATTGAAAACTGAAAATATTTAGCAAGAGTCTAAGAGCTGAGTGAATTTGGCAGAAGCTGGTAATAATGCAGTGAAATACACTGGTGACCACTCACCACTCTGGTGTTGCTCCTGTGTTTCCAGTAAACATTCATTTGACCTTCCTGTAGCAGCCAGAGCAGCAGGCCCTGTCATCACCACCATGTCTTTGGTAAAAGGTCATGGGGACATGCCTGAGGTCACACATCTGGATGAAGCTGAGCCTGGACATAAGCTTGTCATTGGTGGTGTCATGGGAGATACTAATGTCACAATGATGCACAGAAAAGAGAGAAGTGTACACAATGCAGTGACCAAATTGGGGATGTCCTGGGCACCAGCCCCACACTGATTAGCCTGGGCTGCCCATGCTATCCTTATCCTAGTTTTGGGATCATGCCTCAGGAGAGTTGAGCTCAGAGAAAAGGGAAATGGCTCAAAAATACTGGTGAAGAATGGGACCTCTGGCCACTGCTGACTCCATGAAATAAGAAACTGACTCCCAATGGTAAGTGAGTTCCAGAGACAGCTGGATCTCTAGGTGGCAGGTATATATGTTTTTCTCTTCAAGACTATCACCCTGATCTCTGAAATACACATGAAGTCAGGGGTATATAGGTCAGATGCAAGGAGCAAGCATGGCAGCAGAGGTCCCTGATGTGGTTTCCTTGCTGGTGACATCCTCCCCACCCCCTGGGGTCACATTTGTCTCTGACCATGTGCCAGGGTCAGGACCCAGAATACTCATATCTGCTCAACACCCTGGTCTATACCTAAGGAAGGAAGGGAACTGAATAGGCATGATAGTCCCACAGCCTAAGGAGCTGACACTCCCTGGCAGCCAGTGGTCTTGGGTTGTGAGGGATCCAGCAATGTATTGGGCCAAGGCCAATGGCCTGAACAATCCTGGGGTGGTCTCTGGAAATTGTGGCATCTCAGTTTCCTCACATCCTGTTGAAAAGAGATCAGAGGAAGAAAGGCTTAGTGGACCTGAAAGTCAGCAGGTGAGTTCAGCTGTATTGACAAACAGGAGTGGCCACTGAGCACGTGGACATCCTGTCTTTGTCCCTTCATCTGATGTTGAGCTGATACTTTCCTGTAATTATGAACTCAGCACACCCCAAAACTACAGCCTGGCTGAATTCTCAGATATATTCACTGTCTCTTCCCTCTGGCAAAATGATGTCCCTGTCTCCAAATTGACTCCTGAATTCACAGTCACAGTTCCACTTGAGTCCTCCTAAGTCAGCCTGTCCCTGTCACAAATCAGACCCAGGGTCAAGGAGTAGGAACCCTTGGTCACTCACCTATCCACTGAGACCTGTAAATGCAGCCAGAATTGTCAAGGCAGCTGCCTGAGTGCCACAGGGGATCAGAACTCTCCTCAGCACTGTGAACATCTGTGAGTTCTAGCAAGCCCTGCCAGTCTGACAGCACATGCTCAAAAAGTATCTTTTGGTGCTACTGATAATGGGCAAAACAGTTGTACACTTGGTCAGTGGTCAAGCTTGTCTCTGAAGGCAAATTCTCCTGCCTAACACTACTTCTAGTTCTGTGGTACAGAGATGCACAGAGCTGTCTGGGGCAACTCATGCCTGCCATGTAAGTGGTGTGAGCCCTGCTAAACTTTCCAAGGACATCAGAACAATAGGCCATGCAGTTGCTCACTGGAGAGAGGGCTGTGTGGTGAGCATGTGCTGGGGAGGCAGAGCAGGTCACTGTGGACAGAACACATGGGTCCCTCTTCCTATGCTGACCCCACTCCCAGCCAGATGTGGAACCTGCTGCCCAAGCTGACCCCAACCCCACCTAGTTGAACTCCAGAACACCCAAAGGTTAGGCATGAAACATTCTGAACCCCTGGAGGGACAGGTCCTGCAGATGATCCTGGCCAGAGTCAATCTTTGCCTGGAAATACCATAGCCCTAGTTTTCTAAGGCTCATCTTACCTCTGGAAACCCCAGTAGATTATCCAGTGTGAGAACGGGGCACACCCCATGTGAGTAAACAATCCTGGAGGGAAGAGTTCAAGGAGACATGGCACCAGTAGCAGGGGGACAGATCATTAAAGGGGACTGGGGGACAGGGGAAGGCACCCAGGAGAGAGGGAAGGATGGACAAAGGTGAGGGAGCCATCTGTTGGAGTGGGGGCACCTGAGGAGAGGGGCAGCCACCTGGGGGTAGAGGTAGTACAGGAAGGAGTTGAGGGATTCCCCCTTGGGATGAGAGAAGACACAGTGGGAAAGCCACCTTTTGCTAGGAGGAGCACCTGCGGAGTGGGAGAAGCAACCTGAGTGGAGGTGAGGAGAGCCTGTGCTGGTAGAGGTAGCTGCTTGGGGCTGGGGAGAGTTTCCTAGGGGGAGATGGGGAGCTGCCTTGTGGTCAAGGTGCCTGCCTTAGGTGTGAGAGAAGGCCCCTGTGGTGCTTGGGGAACTTTCAATGGTACTAGGGGAATTAAATGGGGTCAATTGTTATCCTTACCTGCTGAACCTTGCTGGGTTTGGTGGTAATAGCTAATGCAAAGTTCTCCAGCCTCTGGCACACCTCTCTGGGATAGTGCCGGCTCTTGAGTCCTTGGGGCAGATGGAGTAGGTTGGTGCGTTCCTGGATGAAGACAGTGAGGATGGTGGTTTCAGACCAGGATCCTCCACATATTACCTGATCAGGACCAGCTCTCTGAGGATGATGGCACTTGTCAGCCTGAACCACCCACCACAAACCACCTTCTAGAGGACATGTCTCCTATCCACAGGCTTCCCCACAGGAATTCACATTCTCTGACATGTAAACACAGGACACTGCAAGGAGTCTGACTGAGGAGTCCCTTGGGGCCATGCACCCTGCTGGTGCACCACTCTTCCCAAACCCAGAATGCCTCCTCAAGCCCAGACATGTGGGATACAGTGGTTCCCAACACACTGCCTGAGACTCACTTCCTGTTCACCCAACTGCAACTTTCTTGGCTTCCCATTGCCTCCCAGTACTTCCCTCTATAACTTACTCCTGTTTGGTCCTTGCCACACTTCCTGTCCTATCACCCTGAGAGGCTCCCTGAGGCCTAGATATGAGACACACTTGCCATCCATGTGCACTGTCACTGGCCACAGTCTCTATCATCCATCCAGGTTCAGGTGGAAGGTAGGAGGCAATGGTCTTGAAGATGACCTCAGTCACCTACTCCTGAGGAGGCAGGGGGATTGCAGCTTTGGCCTGGCTCACAGCCAGCAAAACACTGATGCCATACTGCTTATGGTGTTCTGGCTCTAACCTCTTGCTCCTCCCAACAGTCCCCAACTGGGGCCTTGGTGGTACATCCAACCCCTCAGCACCCCTCATGGAACCAGTGCAGACATATGCCCACAGATCGTCTTCTGCAGCAGTAGCTCCTCAGGTTGGTCAGCACCACCACACCCAGCCTCCTCACATCCATGTGACAGTGGATGTCATTCCAGAGCTGCACCAACACTTGTTGCCTCCTGGCACCTGGCAAATCTGGAAGAAGAACATGCTAAGCCCTGGCTGCCCTCAAATAGCTGGCTGCCAACCCTGCAAACCAAACTTGGGGAAGGGAGTAGTGTCTGGGAATGAACACAATGATCATCAAATCCACAGTGTGGTGAAGCAGGGAAGGTACTATAGTGCCCACAAGACTCTGAGGAATTGCCCTGAACACACAGGCACTTTTCAAGCTATGCTGAGGACCTCTCCTCACCCTCCCAGTAGCCAGACCTGTCAACCCACCTTGACAACCTTCACCTTTCCCAACTGAGGATGTTTCTCAGCTGCACAGATGAAGAAGTTAAGGCATGGAGAGAGAGGCCTGACAACCCATCTTTAGATGCACAGCTAGGGTGACACCACAGTCAGCACCAAAGGTTTTGGACCCAAGGGGTCCATGTTGTCCCACAACTTAAGTGAATGACCACCCAGTAATGCCAGGCCCTCAGATGCTAGGAATGTTCAATGTTGAGTGGGATAAAGGGGACCATATCCTTGCCCTGTAACAGCTCACTCATCCTGAGCCAGATTTGACCAAAAACAAAGGATGCCCAAGCTGGCACTTCTAGTAACCTGTGCAGTCCATCCATTTAAGAAACCCTGAGAGCCCACACTGTTGCCTCTGGTACTATGACCACAGAACTGGCAGAAGGTACTGGGAATCATATGCCCTGCTGTGATCCCATGGCCCCCTGACATCTCAGAACACTCCTGCCTGCCCTGACCTAGATGCAGGAATTGGCTCTGGTAAGATGCCCCTGCACAGGACAGGTTCTACCCTGTGCTAGGTGTAGTGGCCATGTTCCCTCAGGTCTCAGCTACATGTTACATCATCAGATATAACTGTGAATCATTGTGACTGAGGTTATAACCTTCTCTGGGGCTTCTTCTAAGCATTTTGAGGTAAGTCAGGCCACAATACCTGGCAGAGGGAGAAAAATATCAACAGGTCCTAGACATAAATGTCTTGGGAGTTTCAAGATGAGGAAGAGTTCACTTACACTTTAAGGGAACTGGGGGGGAGTTCTAGGATGAGGAAGAGGTCACTTACACTTTAAGGGAACTGGGGTCCCAGACATAGGACTGAAAATTGGTGAGGCACAGAGACAGTCCCTGGGGGGTGCTGCCAGATGTATGCCTGCAATTTACAAATCCCTCTGGCCGATGGGTGGACTTAGCAAGGTCCTTAGGGACTTAGTGAGTCCCTGTCTCCAAATTAAAAATAAAAATGAATGAATAAAAAAGGTTGTGGCTCAGTGGTTGATTATCCCTGAGTTCAACCACTGGTACCAAAAATATTCCCTTTGGGCCAGACATATCATTATTTGGAACCTGTCCAACATCACCCAGACACACTTTAATCAAATATACCACTGTTTAGGGAGGAGCATGAAGCACAATCCTCATAGTAGATGGGCAAATAAAGATTACATGTGGCTTTCTATCAATAAGGTCAGGTTGTAATGCCAAACATGCTGAGATCCAATGTACCACCATATGACTGGAGAGACACTTCCAGTTTTCAGATTGTGAGAAATAGAAGGTCTGGTAGTTCATTTTCAGAATCTTGTATTCAGTCTTAGTTGGATCCAATTGTAACTCTTTTTTTTTTCCCTGCCCTAATTCCAAAATTAGTCAATTGAGTAGACTGTAACCCCAAACTCCTCAAGTCAGAGTGAAGGCAGCCCTGCATATGTTAGAGATAAAAGCAGGTGGACAGTCCACCCAGGCACTTGCTAGGCAGGTTCTGGTAGCATAGCCTTCTACCAGAAGTAAAGGTTTGCTTTGCCCACTCACTTTTAGGTATGGTATCATTTTGTGTGGCACCTCTTTATTTCTATCAAGACTTACTACAGATTGAGATCCTGAGTTTACATGTCAAGGACATATATCTCCAAAGGTGGGACATGTCATATCCATTGATTTTTTTTTTTTTTATTATTTATCACAGTGCAGCACAGGATGACCACTAAACATGGACTTGATGATTAGGCAGTTTACTTCCTGTTTCCAAGCCAGTAAAAGTGAATCCAGTGAGGGTAGGTTTCCCTGACTGAGCTCATGTCCTGTTGGGTATAATGTAAGCAGCCTCCACCTCCCTCTGCACCCTGCCCCACCCACGCTTAATTCTAGAAGCTAGCAGGCTACCTGCAGTTTCTCTTGCTAGACCAGGACACAGGCACACATCAGGACCACATTCACATTGTTCAGGAGGTGCAGGTGGAGCTGGCTCTGCAGAAAGGCAGCACCCACTGGCTGTGTCTTGGCTAGGTCATCCTGCATGTCTTGGCACAGCATGCTGGCCAGGGTCACCAGAACTGCTGGGGGGAGTAAGCAACCCTCATGCTCCTTCAGTTGTGCCAGGCATCTCTGCATCCTTTCCATCCCAGAGCTTGTTATTCCCATCTATCAACCCTCAGAACAAGTCTGTGTGGTATGTGACCCTGAGGGCAGCAACACCCGCACAGGACTGTAAGAGCGAACCTGAGAGAGGAAACCTACATCACACACCCTCTAGAAATTCATTCTAAATACCCTATTGGTTGATGGTGCAATGCACTCACCTGGGTGCTGTCTGTAACCATCCACCTGGGTTCTGAGCTTCTCCTCTGTCCCCTACACTTATCCACAGGTTATCTCACTTAGCCATCTCCTTTCTCCTCACCCCTTCTCCTAAAAGTGCTGAACCTTTCCTCTCACTCCTGGTGTGGCTTCTGGTTCAACAGAGGCCCTGAGTTGCCAGATGGGCAGCAAAGTTCCACCTGACTTCACATGCATACACCCTATTCACAGCAGAGGCACAGCTGCTGCCAGCACCAGTCTCACTAGTATGATAAACACGTTTCCTGGATCAAACTCTCTTACTGCAGAGACACCCACCAAGGGAGGATCTCTCCACCTGGTGGCTGGGGGATCTTGCTGGTGATAAATTTTGAGACATAAGAACTTATTCACTGCTTAATTTTCTTCTGGGGAATACTCTTCTGAAACTGAGGCCTTAATGTGCCCTTCTGGAGGCAGGGAATTCTGCCTGTTCATGCTCCCTGGCCGTGGGTCTTGCTTGGTGAGGTTGCCACTAGCAGAGACAGAGCATATTCCCATTTAATCCTTGTCTCCCAGTCCCTTGACTGAAGGGAGCACCAAAGGCTCCAGGATAGGGAACAGGGCTCTCTCAGGACCCAGGTTTCCTCCAGTACCCCACCATCAGCTGTTGGGAAGGACAGGTCCTGGTTCAGATTGGATAGAAACCTTAACCAAGAAAAGAAAACAGCTCTTTCTAAGGGAATGTGCAGAAAAGAGGGGCCGGGTAGAGACGGGTAATTTGTTTGGCTTCCTTACTGCAACAGACCCTGCCACGTGCTCCTAACTTTCAGGATGCTTTGTGCTGGAAAGCAAGACCAGTCATTAGCACCACATCCACACATGGGGAAGGTTCTTCTCTTCAGGCCTTAGGCCCAACTCCCAAGCCTAGAGACTCCCACCCATCTGCTTTTATGAGGCTCCTGACTAAAGGTCACCTTGGCCCCACCCCACACACTGGACCACCCCTCCACACACAGAACCCCCAGAAACCAATCCAACTCATCTCCATTGGCAGGCACAGTCAGACACACACTGCAAGAAAAGAGGCACCAGTTGGGCAGCACAGGGCTCAAATACTACCAAGATGCAGTCAATCTACACAGGCCTGAAGACCTGAGGTCAGTCTCTGAAAGGAGGGGCAACCAACCAGATTGGGTGTGATGTTTCCCAACTCAAGAAGCACCTAAGCTAGTGAGCTGCACTGTACTCCCCGACCCTGAGCAGTCAAGAGCCATCATGCCATGTGGCAGCTAGGGCCTTAGGCCAGTTGCCTAACTTATCCAAAGCCCAGGTTTTTCCAAACCTGGAGAAGAGGTTTTGGAGGGCAATGCATGTTGGGGGGCCAGTGCCCTCATGCAGTCCTCCATCCCTGCCTGGTCCCCTAGACCTTGTGGTTGCTCACTGCCTGCAGCAGGATCTAGGTGACCTGGCTGTCATGATGCCCAAAGTGACCAAACAAGCACAGCACTACCCAGAAAGCCTGGAGGGTAGTGTGAACTGTCAGGCTCCAGTGGGGTCCCCTGTCCTGGCTACACACAGAGCAATCCATGGCCCACTCGGCTTTGCCCTGCACATGCCATAGCTCCTCTTCAAAGGGGCCAAGTGCTTAGGATCACCTTTCTTGAAACATCAGGCCTCTGGCCCACACTCCCTTCATCTTTCCTCTCACTGTCACTGTGGAGCCAGCAATTATTTTGAATCTCCATGTGAAGGTGCCAGGGCCTGAAGCATCTCCAGTTGCCATGAAAATTTTGACACCACCCTGCTGTCATGCTGCCACTCTGTGACATGAGGCACTCTCTGCAGTGCAGGCATGAGGTCATGGAAGCCACTCCTGAACATCCAGGTGACCCAAGGCCTGGGGAAAGCCTCTTGGGAGAGAGAGAAAGTGTGTGCTCCTATGGGAGCCTGGAATCTCTGTGCCCTCCACACCCGTCATGCCAGAAACATGCCCATTTCTCTTTGAATAGAGTCACTCTCCCATCTTTTGCTCTCATGGCACAGGAGCACTCGAAACCTACTGAGGCCATTTTTAGAGTGGAACAAATTGCAGTTGAATGATTGAGAGATCCTGGATATGACTTTAAGCAACTTATCTCACTCCATTTAATCTTGAGAGAAAGAGCTGCAAATGTAACTAGAGGCAGATGGACATTGGATGAGGCTTTTTCTTTTTTCCTGCCAGCAAATATTGCTCCTGGGATTCTAGACCTGGTGAGCCATCACCACTTTCCTTTTCCTGTTTAGATTTACTGACAGCATCTTGCTGAGTTGCTGAGGCATTCCCTAATTTAGGGAAAAATGATTTGCCCAGGAGAAACACCTTTCTCTACCTACCCCATCAGTGAGATGGTGCAAGATCCAGCACCTCCACTGGCTTGTGCCTTTTGCCCAGATATCTCCTGGTTAGAAATTTTTCAAGGATAATGCCAGGAGAAAAAAGAGGACAGAGGAAGGAATCAGCAGATTGTGATTGGAAATGCTAGGGATCCAGATGTGAATCATCCAAGAAATCTCCCTTCATTCTAACCACCTGAGCCAATTCTGGTTCTCACATAGGCCTGCCTCTCCTCCTGCCCCCAGCCTCCATGCTCACTGCCATCATTTTCTGCTTAGTGATCATCTACAAACCTTTTCCTCCTTCAATTGACAGGGATAAACATTTCCCCTCATGAGGCATGACTAGATAGTGGGTCTTGATGTGTACAAAAGGTTTCTTGCAGGATTGCTGTGAAAAGGAAGATGAAGAATTCCTTAGAAATTTGTTGACTTTGTCTGGAGCTGGGCTTCCTGCAGTTAAACCAGTAGAGGATCTAGAGGGTACCTGAAAGTGGCTTCTCCAGAGCCAAAGAATTATTTTGTTTTGGAGAGCACTCACCTAGCACGTGCAAGGGCTGTGGTTCAAATCCCTGGTGCCTCAGATGAGGAGAAAAAAAAATAACTCCTCTTTTGAATATGCCAAACCTTCCTCATCACAATTTTTTCTCCTCTTCTCATCAACTGAATTGGCACAGTTGAAAAAGTACCAGTTGGAAATGCAATCCTTTTCCAATCAGACTTTCAGCATGGAGCTGCAGTGAAAGTTTGCAGTGCTTCCCTGGTCACCTGCCTTTCTTAAGATGAGGTGTTCCTTGAGATGAGTCAACTCTCAGGAACTTATAGGTCAGATCATTTTCCTGAGTATGCTCATGGGGATGTACCCGCAGCAAGCTCTTGAAGAAGAAAATGCTCATCAGGTTGCAATGGCAGGAACTTCAAAATGACAACTGCACTCATCTTTGGCAATGACCAGGCTTCTTGAGCACACTCCAGACTCTGTGCAAGTGAAGTGGACTTGCGCATCTCAGCACTTTCCACGTGAACCTCTATGTCATCTGGAAAAGCAAGAGATGATGACAAAAGACAGCCGCCCTTGGCCCTGGCTTTTCTCAGTCACTTTTCCTTTGCACTGGGTTGCAAATGACTTGAAGTCAAATTGTATGATTTGGGGAAGAACACGTGTTAGCTCCTGCTGATAGCATTCAGGGGGAACAGGGGGAGATAGCAACCTAGTCTCCAGTATCATTGGAGTTCCAGTGACAACAGGAATAAAACCCTTTCACAGATGTTAATTTTGATGGAGATTCTGAAGAGATGCAGTGTAGAATTGAGTGAAGGATATGGTGTTCTCACGTGCACCTTGGTTCTGGGAATGAGTGGATTGTATTTTGCAGGGTTAGGAATGACACAAGAAGCCCTATTTGAAAGAAGTTACACTAAAAGAAGGAAAGCAGAGACATTAGACATCTGGTGTGTTGGTCGTGGAGATAAGCAAGTCCAAGAAATCAAAAGGATTTTAAAATTTGACAAAGTTTGAGGATACATTCTTCCTGCTCACTAAGTCCTAGCACATTTTTGGATGTTCTCCAATGTATTCTGTTTTGATATTCAGGTTTTGCCCATGTTGGGTCTTCACTTTTGCTTTTGAGTAGGACAGTTTTGACTAAATTTCTGATATTGAGGTGCACTCTTGATTTCCATAGCCATGCTTCAGTGCTATATTTCCCAGCATGAAGCTGTTTACATTGAAGATCAATGGAATAGGTGTTGTGGTATAAGGAAAACCTTTCCTCAGAGGTCTAGTGCTGACAAACTAAGAATCAGGATATGTGTCATCAGCTGTACATTGCAAGCAACAGGGAAGAGCCAGAAATTAGCAAGGGCATTGATGTGCTTGCAAGGGGTATTCAGGCCAGTCATGCTGGCTGCTTACAGAATGATCTGGCACTGAGTACCTCCTGTATCTGTACAATATGTTGAAGCTGAAGAAATGCCCTGGAATTTGGGCATAGAACTTAAACAATGACCATTTGTTAGTGTCTCTTCACTGAAGTTGGTTTTCAGCACCAACACCCTTCTGCTTTTCATGCCCCCCAATGGTCCTGACTCTTCCTTTGGGAGTATTCATCTTTGAAGCTTTGTGCCATTCCTTTTTCGGCATGATGCATTTGGAATTCTGCCCTGTGAAAATGTGTTCATCGTGCCAACAGCAGGCTCTTGTTTCATCCACTGGCTGTGGTCTGCACCTTTCAGGGGCTGGTGATAGGACTCTTGGCCCGATCCTGCAGGGACTTGTGCCACAGAGGCACTAGTCTGGTCAAGGGAATGAACCCTTGGTTGAACAGATTGGCCAGATATTTTTTTCATCTGAAGGTGAGTTGAAGGACCTCTGAAAAATTCATGGCAGGAAAATTTCTGAGTGCAGCCAAGCTGTAAGGCAGCAGCCAAGGGGCTTGGCCCTGGCAGGTGGAGTGAGCACAAAACACCTCTTTTTGCTTGACAGCTCCCTCCTGTCCTCCATCCAACATGATGAGTGAATGACTCCCTGGTCTTCTCATGAGCCATCATAGCAGCCATCCACCTCCACTTGAAAGACCACTTCCCTTTTTCTCTTTAGATTTGCTGACAGAATCTGACTGAGTTGCTGAAGCATTCCTTAATTTAGCAAAACAGTATTTGCCCAAGAGAAACACCTTCCTCTACCTCACCTGTAGGGGTGCCATGCTAGCTCACGTGCAAGTAAGCACCATGGAGTCAAGACCTCCAGACTCCTGGAGTTGGGTGGAAACAGGCTGGTGGTGTGCAGCCTTCAAACTCATTTATTGCAGGAACTTTTCTTCATTTTATAAGTTTCTTGCCCAAACAAAATTTGCCATGGGGGATCAAATGACCAGGCTCCTATACAGGATTCCTTGGTAACACTAGGGCAACTTGGGTCAGTTTTTTACATTCCTAGTTGAGAGAAGTGGAATCTTCCTCTCTGCAAGTTTACACACTTTAGACATTAAGTGCTGTGAACCAAGAACTAGGATTTCTCCCAAAATTGCATCACATTTCATTGAAGAAAAACTAAAAATTCTTCCAATGAAGAATAGTGGCAGCACAGATAAATACAGTGCTTCCTGATGTTTCCACAGATGGAGTCAGATTGACTGGAATATAGCTGCATGATGAAAAGAGGAACTGGGGGACTCCATGGAGACTCAGCACAGCACTGGCTTGTAGAATGAGAAAATCATCCACAGGAGGAAGAGTCCACAGTTGTGGCAGGGAAACCTGGCTGAATGGAATATAAAAATTTCCCTTGTAGTGAGCTGAGGAGAATCCCACCAAACCAATTAGTCAATGGAGAACAGAAGTGGACCACAAGCAATGCATGTTGGTCATGTTCAGTGGGGATCTGACACTGAGACCTCACCACTGCCTAGACACATCACACGGAGGAACCTATACCCTAAAAGGACCCACACCTAAGAGGGAATCCTTTTAAATGCATGCAAAACTTTAGCCTATTAATGCACACAACATGAGAAGAAAATAAGTCCTCTCCCAAATTTTTAAAGTTATCCAATAACTGTATCCAAGGAATCATTTTTTCTAACATCCACTAAGGAAATGAACTGGAAAAGTATTGATTGTACCCTAACCACAAAGGTCCCATTCTACAAGGTTGGTATTGGTTAAAAGTTAGATGTGAGACTCATTTGAGACTATTTTCTGCCTCAACATAGACAATGATTTCAAGGGATGATGGAAGTTTTAACCTTGGCATTAATCACTGATACTGTGAAATTAAAATTTTGCACCATTGGAAATAACCATTCTTGGACATAAATGAGATCAGTGGCAATCAGAGTCATATATATTCATAATTTTAACTGTTTATTCATAAATCTTATAGTTAATGTTTTCATCAGTGAGGCTTTACCAATGAAAACACAAACAATATTCAGAAAAAATTGCTTCAATTACTAGACTAAAACTACGTTTAGTTTGCCGTGATTTCCAATGTTATTTTCAGACTCATTAGATTGCATTAGATCTAAATATTAATTTATGACATTTTGATTCCTAAAGAGTTTTGCAAAAGATCATTTCATTTTAACTAATTTACATTCTGGATGTGAGGAAAACAGGATGAAACCATGAATTCAAATTCCCATGTTTACATACCTGTGACTGCTTATTTTCAGTGCCACTAAGCCCATCCTCCTCTTCCTCTGATGTTACATTTAATGGTAGTCTGTTCACAAATGGATAATTTACTTAAGTTACTTAGTACTCCTGAAAAGAGTAACAGTCTATTAAATTAAAAACAAATAATAGGCTTTATACTAGATCATCATTTACTTTAGAAACTATCTTATTGTGCTGCACGTGTTTTTGTGTGCTTGTGGGTGACCATGTGTGTGTATTCATGTTTTGTGATTTTATCCAGGGACTTTTGCAAACTTGGCAATTACTCTACCAATGAGTGGTATTGCCAAACCTCTTGTACTTTGAGACAGAGTCACTCTAAATTGTTCAGGGTGTCATCAATCTTGCTATTGACCCAACTCAGCCTCCTAAGAAGCTATGTTTTTGTGTGACCAGCTATACCAAGCAAATATTTGCTACTCTTCATGCTTTTCCTGATGAAAAACTTCAAAACTCATCAGGAAACAACTACATGTCAACAGGTTTAATGCATAAAAGTAACTCAAAGATTTATTCCTCCAGAAAAATTAAAAGTTCCCAAAAATAACTTTTTAAAAATACCCACAAAATATCCAAATTCAGTTAGCTATTCTCCCCTCATAATAATAAATTTTCAACATGCTCTGTTCATCAATATTAATTTCCTAATGACTGGTACTTCTTACTCATTTGTCAATGAATACCTTCGTATCTAAAATGCTTTTCCCACTATTCTGATGAATTGATTTTCTTCTTTTAGAAGGCAAACTAATTTTTCAGTCCTTCAGGAATATTGCTATCCTTCCTGATATAGTGTTTTCCCCTTGGGGCTACCTTAGTAACCCAGCAACTATTCTACTTAGGACCTAATAAATTCACCTGTAAAAATTTTCTGTACAAATCTAATACATTTGCTTCCAGATTGTTGGTTTTTTTTTTATATCACCACAGTGTCAACAGTTATAATTATTTGAACCAATAAATGAGTAAGTTTGTGGTAAGAGGTAGTTGAGAAAGAAGGTGCCTTTACTGAAAGTTGGTATAAAGAGAGGATTAAGGAGTAAGATTATCAGCCAGAGGCAGGAAATGGTAAGAACAGAGAAGGCTGTATCATGACACAGAGAAAAGCACCAAGTTGACCCATATTTGTATGATCATACAGGGATGGATGAGGAGTAATGACAGCAGAAAGCACAGATAGGAAAAGGGTAGAGGCTGATGGCTGCATATGCAATGTAGCTAGGCCAATATCAAAGCTGTGTGTGGTAGACATGAGAGGCATTTGTGTGAATACAGATGAATAATGAGAAGGCAACAGTGCAGTGTGACATTCATGCAGGCCTGAATGGAGGGAGTGTTTCCAGAAATACAGAGAATAGACAAATTTCAGTGACCTGTATAGAATGAAGGTTAATTAAATGAACAAAATTTAAGAAGTTGGGCCAGCTGAAATGCTTCCTCTATTTTCTTTGCATTTCTTTCCAGAGTTACCTAGCTCATTTCCCCTTCCTGTTAGCTATTCAAAAGCAATTTCGAGAGCTTTGGTCTTAATTCATCGTATTTTACATTCTTTGGATTATATACCAGCACAATTCAACATAGGCAATGTTTTCAGTCTAGGTACCAATCAGCTGATTAATAAACAAACTATATATATATATATATATGCACACACATATACATATATATATAAGTATATATGTGTGTGTGTATAAATATTTTTTAAAGATTTTTATTTGTAGATGGACACAATGTCTTTCTTTAATGTGGTGCTGAGGATCAAACCCAGTTCCTCACATGTGCCAGGCCAGTGCTCTATAACAAAGCTACTATCCCAGTTCTAATAATGAAGTTTTACTAAGTCATAAATGAGAATGAAATTATGGCATTTGCTGGTAAATGAATGAAACAGGAAAATATATCATGCTAAGTAAAATAGACAAGAGACTTAGAAAGTAAAAGTTTCCCATCATTTGAAGAAAGTTGTCTGTCATTTGAAGAAGTTAGACAAAAATAAAGGGTAAAAATGGAAAATTTTATAAAAAATAAAAGATAGAACAGATGAGTAGAGGAAATTAATTAAGGCTGGAGATATGAGGGAATGCAAAGGGAGCAATGGTGGAATGAATCTAAACAAACTTTACTGTGTACACATGTGAGAATACCACTGTGACATTCACCTTTATGTATACCCATAAAGCACAAATTAAGACAACTATAAACAAACAGAAAAATGATATATGGATTGAGGGAGGTAATATCAGGAGGGAGGATGGAAGGGAACAGGAAAGTATTGGGTACTTAATTGGAGAAAGTTTTATTCCATGCTTTATAATTATGTCAAAATAAATCCTGATCTTATGTACAACAATAATGAACTGAGAAAAATAATTAAACCACAATAAAAATCTATAAAAACTGTATGAACACTAGGAGAATGAACAACACATTTCCATGTTCAGTGGATCACTGATGAAGTTGAGGTAAATTTTTAAAACCTCAGAATGAAATGAGAATAGGGATACAGCATCACAGAATCTATGGGATACAATAAAAACAGTTCTTTTTTTCCAGTGTTTTATTTTCTTTTATTGAAGCAGATTTATACATAATACTGGAATTCGTTATGACATATACATAAATTTGCATAGTTGTCCCTTTCTTTTCCCTTCCCATCTCTCTCCCCTAATCTAGCAAAAGCAGTTGTATGAGGACACTTCATAAAAATGACTCTCCACATTTAAAAATCAGAGAAATTTTAAATTAAAAAAACCTAACCTTGCAACCCAAGGTATTAGGAAAACAACAATAAATTAATTTGAAAAAGTAGAATAAAAGAAATACTAATCATCAGAGTTTAAACTATATAATAGAAAATAAAGGGAAAATACAAAGTAATAAAGGAACAGAGTTTATTTTTGAAAAGGGAATCAAAATTGTTAAACCCCTAACCAAGGTAATGAAAGGAAAGAGAAAGAAGAAACAAATAAATAAACCTAGAAACCAAAAGAAAAATATTAAAACAGACATCACTGAAATCCTGATACTACTAGGAATTATCTGGAAAAACTTATTGTTCAATAAACAGGAACATTGAGGAAAACATTATGAAGACTGACATGGTAAAAAATGGAAAGCCTAGAATATATGTACGAAGTAGTAGATATGAATCTAAACAACTCAAAATATAAATCAAAGAAATGCAAAAATCCAACCTAATAATAGGCAATTATATTAAAGCAGTAATAAAAAGCCTCCAGGACCAAAGGAGAGCACAGGGCTGAATTTTATCAGATATTCAAAGAAGAACTTATACCAGTGCCCCACCATTATATGGAAGAGAGAAGGAAAGACACTTCCGAAGTAATTCTACAAAGTCAGTATTACCCTGATTGAAAAGGAAAATAAGAACACAACAAGGAATGAATAATACAGGACAATATCTTTGAGGGTTGTAGTCTAAAAATCTTTATAAAATACTTGCAAAATATATTCAACATCATATTAAAAACAACAAACACTGCCAGACAAAGTAGTGTATTTTTGCATGCCCAGAAATTCAGGAGGTTGTGTCAGGATTTGTAGTTTCAGTCAACCTGGGCAATTTAGAGACCTGGGCTCAAATTGAACAACAAAAGGAGCTGGAGGTGTAGCCAATTGTAGAGGACACCTTGGTTAAGTCTCTGGGGTATCTCCCTCTCTCTCTCTCTCTTTCTCTCTCTCTCTCTCTCACAAACACACACACACACACACATACCATACAACATGAGCAAGCTGGTTTTATTCAAGGGATGCAGGAATGGTTTAATATATAAAAACTATTAAAATAATACATCACATAAAGAATCAAGGGCAAAATCGTAAGTTAATTTCAATAGCTGCAGGAAAAGTCTTTGAAAATATTCAATTGCCCTTCATTACAAAGCCCTGAGGAACTAGAAAGAGGAGGAACTTACCATAACATAATACAGACCAAGTATAACTTTCCTTTCATAAATGAATTCTTTCTGTTTATATTAATCAAGCCATACATTTGGCTTACATTTTGATTATTTTGTTATATGATGACTTATCACAGAATTGACTACTCCCACCATATTCTACAAATGTTGATTCTATATATAAACCACAACTGTTGCTATCCTTGTTATTAGGACCCTGAAGCCTTAAATTTATATCTAGGTTGTTTGGCATTATTATGTGCATATGAGAGATGATATGTAAAAAAGTTGAGAAAATACATATTTTTAAAATTTTACCTTTTGGTCAACTAATGTGAAGAGAAAACATGAATTGTTCTTTATGTTGCAATGTTCTACAAGAGTGGTTTCAAGCACCTTTTTCTTTTCATGATCAGCATTACATGTGTCAGGTAATGCTCTGATTTCTGGTTCCCTAGTGTCAGTGTTTGCTTCTATAATAATAAAAACAAAGTAGACAATATAGGAAAAAGCTCCATAATTTCAAATCAATGAGCAGCTCAGTAATAGGTATTCTTTAAATAGTTTACCCTCTTTCCTCAACTCATTAGAAGTTTGATGTGATTCTCCTTCTTCTTCATGGACATTCTAAGAAGGAAAAAATATTCAGGTGTAAATGCACCAAATATGAAAAATTATCATAATGGTTTCCTTTACTGCAGGATACAAGAGAAAGAGAACACATTTCTGAGCCATTCCAATATAAAATCAAACTTCAGTTCTTTAACTTACTAAGCTATGTCTTCTTATGGGGGTGAGAATGATTAGAAATAAGAGAGAGATCTGAAATGTTACTCCCCTTACCTCCAAGATAATTGCACAAATACTGACATTCATAAAACTACTTTATTAATCCAAATTTCCTATGATAAATTATAGCCATCTGTAGTTTAGAGTGCTTTTAAAAAATTAGAAATTTAAATGTGATGTTTTGAATGAGCTTTTGTGACTTAAGTTGGCACAAATTATCTCATGAGGTGAAAGCGTGAGACCTAAGCTTTAAGAGTGTCTTATAAATAAAATCGGTTGGAATCACAAGGACTATAAGCTCTGTCCATCCTGTGTGTCAAATAGCTAACAATAAATGTAAATATAATTGTTGATCCTTCCAAGAAAGAGAAGAAGACTGCCACAATCTTGTGGTGGCAGTGAATGAAACCACACACAGTTACTACAAGAAAAGATTTAATAAGTAATCAAAGAATGGTGACAGAGATGTCCCAAAGAACAGACATTGGAGAGATGTTTTCTGTAAGGGAATACTGAGTCTTGAAATAAATCATAAAAAATAAGCAAATCTTCATCTTAAGTCCAAGTATACTTCATGATTAGAGGAGGCTTGGAGGATATTCTGGTTCCTACTTTCATATTTATGACATTTCTCTAACTTGTTTGCTTCTTTTTATTGCACCAATTCAAGATAACTCACCTGAATTTATATATCCCAGACATCAAATGTGAATACAAAATTAAAGCATAATTTTTAGAATTTAGTAGAGATAACTGATAGTCACTTCATGCGTGTTATTTAGAACACTTCATTAGATAGCAATTTTTTCTACAAATTTATTCATATTCAAAAATTAAGGTTTTTACATTTGAAACCTTATTGTACCTGCACCAGAAAATATGAAATTATATTTATTAACTTTGAAAAGCTCATTAAAATTCAAATCTATAAAGTGAATAGTTATACAACTAAGCAAATAACTTTTAAAATTTGGGATCTCAGAATGACATAACGGCTTAGATACTTTTAGACAGTATGATACAAAAATTATGAATGTAACATCAGCATATGGTTATTGAGAGTCTCTGCTTTTAGTTCTGGTTGATCTGGTTATTATTTTGCACAAGATATCTATCTTCAATTAAATGAAGAGTTTTAAATATACTCTTAGTGGAAAGAGCCAGAAAGCATGATGAAATCCCTTTTAAATGCAAATATTTTATAATTTTATTGGATTTTCATACCTTTATTTATTTACTTAGTTTTATGTGATGGTGAAGATTGATCCTAGTGCCTCACACAGACTAGGAAAGTGCTGTACCATTGAGCTACAACTGCAGTCCATAATCCATAAATTAATATACATATTCTAAATGTCTGTTTCCATAATTTTAACATTATTTTAGTGTAAAAATGGAGCAAAGAATAGAAATAATGAAAAAGTTCTCCTAGAAATATATGTTAGTAAAATATAAAGGGTCTGACAAAAAAAAAAAAAACTGCAAGCAATATGCTTTACATATTTCAAATTAAAGGCATGAGGGAAATTCCACAATTCTACAAAAAATAATGAGTATAAATGTAAAAATCATGTAAGTGTGATTTAAATTTTTTACTAATGTAAAACTAACAAAAAATCCTTGACCAAATTTTCTATTTCTTCTGCAATGAGAAATTTATTCCTAATACAATTTTACTGTCATATGTATTTTCCAGCCCAATGTGCAACTCCCACACTAAACTACTCAGTGAAACACTGGCATTCATACATGTTAGAAAATATCAATGTAAGTCTCTTAAATTTTTTTTTCCTGAGCAAATTTCCAAAAAAATATATTAGGAAAACCACTGCTTAGTTTCAAGTATTAACACCTCAAAACTCAATATTAAGAGCAAGAAAATTAATTGCACAAAAATCACTTTACCTTTAAATGATATTGATAGTGATAGCATAGCTCATCCAATGTAAGACAGGCACCATCAGGATCAGTTTCAGTGGGATGACGTTACAGCAAAAATGTATAACAAAGTGGTTAGGTAGGTTTTTCTCAATAAACTCTGGTGAAAATTTGGATTCACCTATATGAAATGCTATTTCTTGACTGATTTGATTAAAATATAAACTGTTTTATAAAACTTTGCCTCAACTTTTTCAAACTATGAAAGAGTCAATGGCCATACCCATTTTGTTGGTGGACCTTTAATTAATTTATTTATTTATGTGTGGTGCTGAGAATCTAAAGCAGTGCCTCACATGTCATGCAAGTGCTCTACACTGAGCCACAACACAACCCCTCAATTAACACACACTTAATTCCATTTCATACTGACAGCCACTATATAGGCAGAACTTGAGAACAGTTTACTCTCAGAAACTGCCTGTCTTGAAGGCTGAACTTGAAATACAATTAATAGCTGTCATAATATTTTCTTTTTACTTGAAGTGCAACAGACCTTTGATAACCCAAGACAAGGTAGCAAAAAATATAACTGTTTGATCCTAGTAATGTAATTACAGTCAAATTTTTGTTTTAAAGGAAGAGCTGCCAGTGAGGACTATATTTAACTTATAGTTAAATGCAACTACATAACTTCCATTTAGGAATTATATAATAATATAAAAGGAATTAAAAACATTTCTGTTTAAGATGGATGGTACAATCCAAATGGGATATCCAAATATGGCCAGGTGAGTCTGCATGTTAGATTTGAGTTCCAATAACTTCCAGTGGTACCACTACTACCTATACATGCTGTTACCTCCTAAAATGTATGTCTGATAGTTTCAGTCATTTGGCTAAAGTAATTTAACAAAACAATATTTTTTGTTACAGTACCAAAAAGTTGACTGCAGGTTCTTCCATGATGCTACTGAATTAGAATCTAATTCTAACCCTGACTTGGTATTTCACAAAAAAAGATAATCACTAAGATACTAGAAGTTTTATCAACTCAGCAAATACCCATCAGTATTTCTAGGGAAAAAATAGTTTAGTAAGTAGCTTGTTCACATTGAAAAAGATACCTTCAACTCATGATAAAATAAAAGTCCATTATTGTATTTGGTATTCACAAAATTTTATACCACAAATGTTTAAAAACTATTGATTAGGAAATAACATTTTAAATATTGAAAACTATTAAAGAAATATAGGGGGAAAGACTTAATTGGAAGATTAAGATTTAAACTGGGAAGCATTCAAATATTTTTTCAGGAATGTTTTTCACTGAATATTTTTATATTCTGCCTTTTGGATAACTAATAATATGCTCAAGTACAGTGTGTGGTAAAGGTATAAATGACATATTGCTAAGTCAAGGGACTCCACCATGCTAGGTCTTGGTTATTTTAGATAATCCACCTCTACTCTAGAAACTGCAAGATTTTTCAGGCAACTCAGGCTTAGTTTAATGTGAATATTAAATATATTTCTTTGGGATGAATTTTTATAAACATTAAATGTAATTGGGTTTACAAAGGTCCTCTTTGTCAGGCATGGTGGCTCATGTTTCTAATCCTAGACTCAGGAGGTTAAGGTAGGAGGATCACAAATTCAAGCCCAGCCTCACCAACTTAGCAAGACTCTGTCTCAAAATAAAAATAAAAAGGGCTGAGGATATGACTCAATTTTTAAGCATCATGGGGTCCACCCCCAGTACCAAATTAAAAAAAAAAAAAGAAAGGTCCTCCTTTCTGAAAAATGTGTACTTAATACATATATTGTACTTAATAATTCCAAACAAGTCTTGAAAAGATAAATTTAACAATGCTCATAAATAGTTGAAGAATATTCTCAAATAAGTCTAGATAGTAATGTATGAACATTTTAAAACTCACTATTAAAGTTAAATAACTCAAACCAAGCATGAACAGGATTTCTCTTCAATAGATTCAAAGAACTTATGAAGAAGGATGGACATTGGACAGTTTACAGAGGTCATCAAACCCAACTCAACACTTTCCAGATGGGGAAACTAAAAGAGGGATCAGCTTGTAGAATACCACACACACACTGGGGAGGAACACAGGGGGAAGGCCACCTCCTCAGTAACACTGCAGGACTGTTTCTACCTCTGCTCCACCTAAATAATTTGCAGTCTGTTTCAAGTTTTTCTACACACATAGACATGTGAAGAATATTTCTTTAAGAATTAAAATATATCTTTCACTTTCACTAAGAACACTGATCATTTTCAACTCACTTCTTCCCTGTGACACTAAGTTAAAGGGCAGTGAAATTTACCTCATCCTCTATAGGCAAAACCAGTATGCCTCCAACCTTCAGTAATATATTCATTTGATCTTCATCATCCCTCTGCATTCCAGCTCCACAATATATCCAATAATACCGAAGACTGTCAGATGCTATCTGGAGGCAACTGCCAACCACAAATGTAGGCTCACAAAACTTAAACCTGCATGGAAAAAACAAATATGCTGTGATTAATTTAAACAAAATGTTAAATCAAAAATTACCACAATCCAGTCCTTCAAAGTATTGAAGTTACCAAAGTTAATTATATGGACAAAATGATCATGAAATCTGATTTAAATAGATCTATGAAGCTAGCATTTGTCAAGTAAGTTGGCTTTTCACCAGTCATTCAGGGTACATCTTTTCAAAATATTAACCTATTTTTGGTCATACTGAAAATCCAGTTTAGGCTTAAAAAAATATAATGTAAAGTCCCTCACAGCACAATTTTATGATCATCCCCAAATTGATGCATCATGAAAAGTCATAAGAGTCAGCAGATGAAAAACAACTCTGCACTTTAGACTGTGTTTTCCAAAACTCTTCAGGAGCCAATGGAAATGAGAAGGGCTTATGTAAGTATTCATCATGTTTGATGTTTTTGCTGAAGGTAATAGTGGAAGAACTTTGTCAAGAAGAGAAACCAAGGGTTGGAACTGTAACCTGGGTTTTATCTGCAGAACCACAAAAAACAGATCTCCAGAGAGACAGAGAGACACAGACAGACCAATGTCCTCACTGTAGTCCCTTGGAACACTGAGATAAAGGAGGTTTTCTAATAAAAATTTGCTAAATAATATTACAAAACTGGGACTGAGAGTGAAATGAACATTGGTTTCCATCTTCTGCTTTGGCTCCTAGAGGATCCTCCAGTCTACTTGTTCCTGGTTACGGTGCTAGCTTATAGTACAGACTTATGCTTTTACAAGTTACTCTCATTAGACTCCTAATTTATTTCTTAAATACTGATAAACAAAACTTAAAAGGCAACACATAATCTATAATTAAAACACCAATATGCTAATAAGGTATGTAATGTTTTTAAATCTTTAAAGTATGTTATCTCATCCTTTAAGTTGATTATAGTTGATATAACCATACATCAAAATCAACCTATTATTTAAGAATAAAATAATTTACATTAAAATTTGGTATACACTAAAAAATGACACTACTTAAATCATAATTACTTTTACTTAGTAATACATATCCTGTTTGTAATTAATAGTGAACTTAATATACAATAAGTTTCCATTAAAAGTCACTAAAACACACATTATGAACACATGTGTAAAGAAAAGATTATCAGAATTATGCACTGTCCTTAATATGCTATAGGCCTGGTGTAGAGGGTAAGGGAAGCAGGAAGAGTTGAAGGAGATGGGGGTTGGGGTAATCAGTATGTACCTGCACTCTCATCTTCGCACTCTCATCTTCACACTCTCACACTATCCTGGTCCATTTTCCATTATTTCTTTTACTATAACAGTCACCTCACTGCTCAACGTTTTCAGGTCTGTTTTTTTATCATTTTTTTCTCACTGCATAGAGTTAAGTTCAACCTTAGGCCTACCATGCAACATTTTCATGATTGCTAGTGTTCAGATATGGTGAGAATGTGTCCACAAATGTTCATGTGCTAGAAAGTTGACCCCCAGTTTGACAATATTTGGGATGTGGTAAAATCTTAAGAGGTACAGTCTGGTAGGAGGTCATTGGAAACAACCCTCAGAAAGGAATACTGCCCATCTCATTGGGCTACGCTAGCTTTCAGAGGACTAGACTTGTGTTAAGAAGTAGGGCCACCTTACTGCTTGGATTTTTCCAGATACACTGCTCACCTCTCTCACATAAGTCTCCTCCATCTGCCATGTTACATTGCAGCATGATACCCCCACCAGATGTTGCTGCATGAGTTTGGATTTTCAGCCTACAAAACCCTGACCCAACATAAACCTCTTTCTTTACCAAGTAACCAGACTCGGGTATTCTGATACAGCAACACAAAATAGATTAATACCATCCATGATTCTACATCAAACTGACACTTTGGATTCATTCCCTACCACTCCCCAACCTGCACATAATATTCTGCAGCCAGACTGAATTACTTGCTTCTAATTGTTTTTAATAGGAAACATTACATAAAGTGATATGAAACTGTGTATCTATGTATGTGCTGTTCTTTTTATCTAATTTCTTTAATAAATGCTTGCTATCCCTTGAAGATACAGGTCAATTATCAACTTCACAATGTGATTTACTTAATTTTTTAAAAAATATAACCTTACTTAAAATAGGGATCACATTTGATTTCTCTTATACAAGATTATATAGCACAATCTCTGACTGCTGAAAATATGGCCAAAATATATTTTCTTGCTTTTAAGTAATAAGACATGATAAACCATACTCTTTAACCTTTTTATCATGTTCATGGTAAGCATTCTTTTCTTTTAAAAGTTATTTTTATTAAGTTCTACCTAAAATATTCATAATTATAAAACTCATTTTAAATGCTTTAATTTTATAATATCTTACATCAGGAAATTTTCAGGTTGAATGAGAATTCAGGATCCAGGGAATTTAAGCAACTAAAAAAAATTATGTTATTTAAATTTATCATCAAGTCTTTTAAATCAACTCAAAAGTATGGATTTCATAATAGTTTTCAGGCAAAAAGGAAGTCATCGTACCAGTTTTGCATGCTGTAGTGTGCATGTACTGAAGACCACAGAGCAGCTCTTTTTCAGTTTTGGATGGTGTCGAATAAATATTATATTAATAATAAAGGATTCAGGGAAGTTATGATATTAGTTTTTGTGCTATATATGGATATCATATAATATTAAAGTCACACAACTGCTGTTATATACATTTTGATGCTTTTATGATATTATATTTATATTAAAGACCATGGGGAAACAACAATATTAGTTTTAGAGGCCATAGCATGGATATCATATTAAAATCAAAGGCCATAGTGGGAGGGATAGTGAAGAATGAAGGAACTTTGGATTGTTCAGAGGGGGGTATGGGGAGGGTGAGGGTGTGGGGGAGGGAAGGAGGTTAGAAAGAGACAGTTATTATTACTCTATATACATTATTGCCTGATATACATTACCATATATACATGTATGATTATACTACTGGTGTGACTCAGCAACATGTAGAGTCAGAGTACTGAGAAGTTATGCTCCACTTGTGTGCAATGTATCAAAAGGCATTCTACTGCCATGTATAACCAATTAGAACAAATAAAAAAATATAAAAATTAAAAATCAAAGGCCAATTGGTAGACATTAAATTACTTTTAGATGCTATAATTTGGATATCATAATAGTATTAAAGGCCACAGGGCAGCTGTTTCATTAATTTTTCATCTATACTATGGATATCACATTAATATTAAAGTCTACACAGTAACTATCCATAGTATAGTATCTAAAACTAATGTAATAATAATAATATAATAATAATAATAATAATATAGTATCTAAAACTAAACTAGTATAGTATCTAAAATGAATATAATACAGATATTACATTAGTATCAAAGGGTACAAAGAACATATTTTATTAGTTTAAGATGTTAGAATATTCATTTATACTGGTTTTTAAGGGCAGGTAAATGCATAGTGGAGATAGTATAATACTTTTAGATTCTATGACATGGAAATCACATTAACTTTGTAGGCCACAGAGAAGTGAGTATTATTAGTTATAGGCCACATTATGGATCTTATGTTAATATTAGAGACCAAGTGGGAGTCACACACACCCTCTTCTTCCAACATGACAGATCAACTGTGTCTTTCAACAAGGACTTCCTGCTAGTGGAGTCGACACAATACTCCTCCAAGACCATGACAGTGCCCAAGCAAATCTTCGAGCAAGCAAATCACTGCAGCTAAGCAGCACAAGTGCATTATGGACTGTGTGGTTCATATCCCCAGGGAGCAGGAAGAGTCCTGTTCTTCTGGCATGGTAGCCTGGCCAAAGTCTCAGATACTTCCCCACCCAGGCTCTCAAATTTCCTTAAAAGATAAACAGAAGCAGATCTTTCTGGGTGGTGTGGACAAGAAGACCCAGTATGGTGATACTTTGCAGGGAACCTGGCATCAGATGGTGCTTCAGAAGGCATACCCTTGTGTTTGGTGAATCCTGTTGATTTTGCCCAAACCTGTCTAGCAGTGGGGGAAAGATGGAGCTGAAAAGGAATTCAAAGGCCTGGGTGACTGGCTGGTTAACATCTACAAATCTGATAGGATTGAGGGTCTGTACCACAGCTTTGATGTGTCTGTGCAGGGCACTATCATCAACTGAGCTGTCTACTTTGCTATCTGTGATCCTATAAAGGGAATGCTTCCAGATCCCAGGAATACTCACATCTTTATCAGCTGGATGACCACAGTCTGTCACTGTCATTGTTGTATGACTTCCAATCCATTTGATACTGTTTGCCACTGTATGATGATGTAGTTAAAGTGCAAAGGAACTGAAATCATGTCTGAAGATGAGCTTCACTGCTGGAGGAATATTGCTTGTGATGAAGGAGGCAAAGCTTCTTCAAGGGCATGTAGTCAAATATTCTCAGAGGTACAGTGCTGCTTTTCTACTTGTCTCCTATGATGAAATAAACAAGTTCACATAAGTTATTTCCTGGACTTTTTTTCCACTGTGAACAGGCATGTTGTATTATATAAAGTATCTTGGGTATTCTGAACACTCATGGCTGCTTATCAATGGCAACTATGTACTTGTTGAAAATGGGAAAAAATAATATTCATCTGACCAGTTTTCTCATTAAGCCATAATGATGATGATGATAATGATGTAGCTCAATAATATTTTACATATATATATATATATTTTTTAATTGTAGGTGAACACAATATCTTCATTTTATTTTCATGAGTTTGTGAGGATTGAACCCAGGGCTGCACAAGTGCTAGGCAAGTGCTCTACCACTGAGCCACAACTCTAGCCCAGAATCATATTTTTTTCAGTCACTTCTGATAACAAATTTGAAGAAATGAAAATATCTAAAAACAAACAAACAAGAAGACCAGATGGGAGTTAATAAATTAGACTTAGATGTCATTGTATGAATATAGAATTAGCATTAATGGTCACAGGACACCTATTATAAAATAAGCTATAATATAATATCATTTATATTAGAAATCACAGAATGCTGTGGCTTTAGATACATTGTATAGACATTATATTAGTGTAAAATGTCAAAGGTTTCTATTTAACTAATTTTAGATCATATAGATTAGATATTAGTATTGCAGCCCACAGTGCTGCTATTATATTATTTTTACCTGGTATGGTATGTATAACATATTAGCATTAAAAGCTACAGGGAAAATAATACATTAGTTTAAGATGCTTTCCAGAGGTAATCATTGTACTCTGAAGGCCAAAAGAAGCTCTTATGATAGTTTTAAATGCTATAATATAGATATTATATTAGTATTAAAGTTCACATGGAAGTTCTTCCTTTAGACTTAAATGCTGTAGTCTGGATACCACATTAGCAATGATGGTCAATGGCAGCTATTTTACTAGTTTTACATGTTATGTATGTATATTGTATTAATATTAGATACTAGAAATAAACCGATTTATTACTTTTTTTTGGTACATGGGCTGACTGAACTCAGGGACACTCAACCACTGAGCCACATCCCCAATCCTATCTTGTATTTAATTTAGAGATAGGGTCTCACTGAGTTGCTTAATGCCTCCCCATTGCTGAGGCTGGCTTTGAACTCACCATCCTCTTGCCTCAGCCTCCTGAGCCACTGGGACTATAGGTAAACACCACCACATCCAGCTCATTACATTACTTTTAAAAGCTATATTATCAATATGATTTAGCCACAGGACTGCCTTTTATCACTTTCTGATGCTATAATATGAGTATCACATCAGTATTAAACATCAAAGTTCAGATTTTATTCAGTTTCTCATGCTCTAATAAGGAAATCATATCAGTAATAAGGCCATAAGGTAGCTATTTTATCAGTTATTGATACTATAATACATATACCATATTGGAATTAAAGGCCACTAAGCAGCTATTTTATCAGTTTCTGATGCTATACAATAGATACAACATTCATAGTAAAGCCCACAAGGTAGGTAAAATGGTTTATTATTTTAGTACTAAAGTCAACAATGCAGCTATTACATTGGTTTTGGACATTGTAGCATGGATATTATATTAAGATTAATGGCCAGAGGGAAATTATTATATTAGGTTCTTATGCTGCATATTGATATTCAATTGTACTAAACCCAAAAGAATTTTAGATACTATTGTATAGACATTATATTAGTGTAAAATGTCACAGGTTTCTATTTAACTAATTTTATACTAATTTTATATGCTATAGCATATATAGTATCAACATATTGAGCCACAGGACAAGCTATTTTGTTAGTTTTACATTCTGTAGTATGAATATTACATTAATATCAAAGTCTGTATAGGTTATAACCTTATATTAAGAAGCCACTATATAGATATATCATTAATGCTAATGCTATTACATGAGTTTTCCATGCTAGAGTATGGATATGATATTAACACTAAAGATCACACGGTAGCTCTTACGTTAATTTAAGATGTATATACAGATGATATATGAGTACTAAAGGCCGCAGGGCAGGAATTATGAGCTTTACTTGTAATAGTGTAGATACTGTATTACAAATAGACAATACAAGGAAACCATTGTTACTTTTAAATGTCCTGTCATCAATATAATATTATTTATAAAGGCAAAAGGGAAACTCTTTATAACTATCAGATACTATAATATGAATACATTGTAAATTATTAAAGTCCATAGGGCAAATATTTTATCTGTTTTCTATTCTACAGTATCAGTATTAAAGGACAAAGTGTAGCTATTTTATCACTTTCTCATCCTATAATGCAGATCTCATACCAGCACTAAAGGAAACAAGACATATTTATCAGTTTCTGAAGCTATACAATGGATATTCTACCATATGGATGGCCACAGAACAGCAGTTACATCACTTTTAAATTATGATATAAATAATTTATTAATATCAAAACAAACAGAAGAGCTGAAATATCATATAGGTTTAAAATACAGATAATACATTAGTATAGAAGCCACAGTGCAGTTATTTTATCAGTGTTAAGGATATATGTGGATATTATATTACTATTTAAAAATACAGGGAGCAATCATATTAGTAATAGGTGATATTTTTTAACTTTATCATATTAGAATTAGAGGCCACAATTTATATATGATATTATTTTGTAATGCTGTGCTATGGATATAACATTAATACTAAAGACTACAGGGCATGTAAAATGAATTTTCATTTTGGTAGCATATGCCACAATGCAGGCACGTTATGATGTTTAAAAGCTACAATGTGGATACCATCTCAGCACAGAGGGTCACAAGGCAGCAACTTGCAATTCCTGTGTTTTATAATGATAACTATCACTGCCAAAGACTTGGCAGCAGCTGCTCTATCACTTTCCATGTTCTGATATGCTTGTCATATACTAAAGACTACAAAGGCACCTGTTACATGAATTCTTCTTGTGTCCATGGGAATAGCTACCAGTCCTAAAGGACACAGGGAAGCTATTTGATCAAGTTTTGATACTACAACATGGACAACATAGCAATATTAAATGCCCAAGTGTATCAATTTTATCACTTTTTCATGCCATAATTTGAATCCCTTTTCTGTTTTAAAGTCCAAAAGGCAACTATTTTATCAGTTATAGATGTATGAAATGGGTATCTGGTCAGTACTGAAGGCCCCTATGCATCTGTGATATTAGTTTAAATGCCATCAAGAGGATAATTTACTAATTTAGAAAAGCCCAGGGAGTTTTAATATCAATCTCAGTTTTCAAATACAGGTGTCCTAGTAGCATTAATGCCATAGGACATTTATTATATGAGAATTGAAGCTCTATGTGAATATTAGATTATTATTAAAGGTCTGCAGGGAATGATTAGTAACAAATGTCACCATATGGTTATATTAACATTAAAGGCCACACTATATATGATATCATATGATCTGCATGAATACAAGTGACATTAATAACTAATGACTACAGTGAATGCCACAAGGATTTTCTTTTTCATTCAAAAGGCCACAAGGTTACCCCATTATCAGTTTTTAAAGCTACAATATGGATACCATGTCAGTATTGAGGGCCACAAGGCAGTTTCCTTGTCAGTTTTCAATGCCACAAGGTGGATTTCAAATGAGTGCTGAAGTTCACAGGTCATATATTTTATCAGTTTTACATTCTACAATATGGAAAACATCTTAATACACAAGGCCACCAGGCAGCAATTTTATCAAGTTTTGATATTGTAATATGGACATCATGTTCCCAATGGGTCCACAGGCATTTAAAATGGATTATCACTTTCTACAAATGCACAAGACAGCCTTTACATTAGATTTGGATGTTACAATGTGGAGAGTATAACATAAAAGGTCACAGAGAAGCAATGATATTAATTTTACACCCTACATTGAGATATCCAAATAGTATTGTAACCAGAATAAGTTATATTAATTTTACTTGCTAAAATATGGATATTTTATTATGTTATTATTAAAGGACATATGGCAGCTGTTATATTAGCATTAGGTGGTTACTATGGGTATCTTTTACCATTAAAAGCCACAGGTCATATATTAGTTTCTTATCTTATAATATGGATATGACATTAATAATTAAGCACAGTACAAATGAAACATGGATTATTATTTTAGCTTGAGAGGCTGCTGGGTAGCTATTATATTAGTTTTGGATGCTATGTCATGTATATTATATTAACATTAAAGGCTACAGAGAATCTAGCATATTAATTTTGCATGCTATACTATGGATGTCTTAATAATAGTAAAATGAAAGGACAGTTATTAGCTTCACTTGCTATCATGTGGACTATACATCAATATTAACAGCCACAGGTTAGCTCTTACAACTCTCTTAGATGCTACAGTATGGATAGTTTATTAATAATAAAGTTCACAGGGCAGCTATAGTATTAGTTTTAGAGTTTATATGATGGATAATATATTAGTATTAAAGACAACAATGCAGTTACTATGTTACTTAAGAGTATATACATTACATAACTATTAAGAGCCTGTAGACTTCTATTTTATTAATTGTAGTTTAATAAATTTTAATAATAAATTGCAGTTTGCATATCATGTAAGTATTACAGGTCACAAGGGAGCAATTACATTATTTTAGATTGGCTATCATATTAATATGGTCATAGGCAAGCTATTATATTAACTCTAATTGCTATAGAATGGATGTACTATATATTATAGTACTTAAAGATCATATGGTAGCTACTATTCCATGTTAAGGGGCAAGTATTGATATGTTCTTAATATTAAAGGTCACAGAACAACTATAATATTAGCTTTAGAGGTCACATTGTGGATATAATATTAATTTTAAATGCCACAGGATAGCTATTATATTGAAGGCAACCTAATGGTTATTGCATTAGTCATAAAGGCCACAGGACAGCTATTTTATGAGTTTTAGATGCTACTGTATTGATATTATATAGTATTAAAAGGTCAAAAGTCAGCTATTTCTTCAACTTCATGCAGGGTGACTTCCTCAGAAGACCACAGACAATGTGGACACACAAAGACAGAAACTTCCCAATGGAAACCTGAAAGGCCCTGCCTCAGCCATGTGAGCACAGTCACTACTAACAGGACATTCCCCTGTGGGGTCTGAGATGACAGAGATGCTGTCCACCTTTGTGACTTGCCTCATCAAGACTCACAGCCTCAGGATAAATATGAAGATAAAAAGTAAACCCCAATAGAGAACAATGTAAAAAGTATCTGAAAGGCCCTCCTCAAACTTTTTACAGTCATCGGAACAAGAAAGGCCTGAGAAACTCTTCACCACCAAAGAGAAATCTATAGGGACAAGAACTGAATGTCATTTGGGATCCTAGATGGGGTCCTGGAACAGGAAGAGGCAGAACTGTGAATCCAAAGGAAATGCAACTGCACTTAGTGATAGTACACTAGTTTTGTTTTTCATGACACCTTTTCTAGGATGTTAAACCATCTGAGACAGTGCACATAAGTCATACCAAAAGAAAAATGAGGATGAGGCTACCTGAGAAATATCTGCACTTTCTTTGCAATTTCTCTATAAAGATAAAACTACTCAAAAATCAATCCTTGATCCTTTGGGGCTAAGAATTTTGCAGGTCCTGCCCTTCTCTTCGCTGTGCAAACTGCTACATTTTGAGCCCTAGACTTAGGTAAGGGTCCAACTGACCCTCGTGTCCTATCCTAGAGGAATGGAAGATACTTCTCACGTGCGTTCTGGATGAGAATAATGGGCTTTTCCTTGGGTTACACATGAGCAGAGCCATCAGCGAACCTCAGCCATAAGCGATAAAATTCAACCGGCCACAAGAGTGTGCCTGTGAGGTGACTGCAGATTTTTTTTTTTTTTTCCCCTTGCCAAACCAGAATTAGCCGGTACAGGAATGAACCAGCATGTGGAGATTTGAAATTGCACCGATTGAAAGGAAGCTCAGGTTAGGCAAGGACGCCTCCAGATGCACCCTTTTTAAAGCCACCCGGATTGAAGCATTGAGCCTTCAGCTCCGCAAAACGTTCACCTGGCCGGGCAGCCGGCGGCGGAGGAGCCCGGGAGCCCCGCACCGAGCGCTCGGAGCCGGGCGGAGAGCCGAGCGCGGCACCCGCATCTCCAGGATGGTAGGCGACATTGCAGCACAGCTGCACACCCAGCCGCTTAGGGGGCTCAGAGCGGAGCGGCAAGTTCGGGGGTCGGCGCCCGGAACCGAGTGAAAGTGCAAGCCTGGCGGGCGGCGCGCGACACGTGTTTTGGACAACAGCAAGCACAAAGGGCTGATTGCATCTGCCCGTCTTGTACCCCTGGTGCAGAGCTCACATTGACCGTGATCACCTCTCCGTGTCTTCAGAGAGCCCTGGGCGGCAGACTGGCCTGTGTAGATCTACCATCCTCGTTCAACAAGCACACTTCTCTGATGTTGTGTGTGAGAGGTGTTTCCAGATTGGTTCGTTTGGTTTTCGCCTTAAGTTTAATGCAGTTGAATCTTGAAAGAAGAGCAGAAGAGAACCGAGCTGGCTAGGAGAGGAGCCTGTTCCCAGGACAGGGAAGGAGAGACGTCCCGCCCTGCTGCTGAGGAGACTGCTGTGTGGACAGCTGCAAGTGCTTCAGGGCAGAGGGCAGAGAGCAAAGGAAATCTTGGAAAACGTACACAAGTCATGAAGATATTGGATATGATTTTGAAGAGGATCCCAAGGACAAGAAGACAATGAAGCCCCACCCAAACATTGATGGCGGGTGGGCTTGGATGATGGTCCTTTCCTCCTTCTTTGTGCACATCCTGGTCATGGGCTCCCAGATTGCCCTGGGTGTCCCCAACGTGGAGTGGCTGGAGGAGTTCCACCAGAGCCGCGGCCTGACAGCGTGGGTCAGCTCCCTGAGCATGGGCATCACCCTGATCGTCGGTATGCCATGTAGACCCTTTAAGTACACTGAAATTGTTTTACCAGCATCCCTGCGTCTCCAGAGTGTTTCCATCTTCCCACATTGAAACTCTGGTGGTTCAGCTCCCCAGCTCCCCATGCCCCCTCCCAGCCCCTGGCCACTGCCATTTTCTCTCTCTTGACAACACTAGGAATTTGACTCTTCCAGGCACTTCAGGACCGTTCATCGGCTTGTTCATTAACACCTGTGGGTGCCGTCTGACTGCGACCCTCGGCGGGCTGGTGAACTCCCTGGGCTGGGTGTTGAGCGCCTACGCCGCAAACGTGCATTATCTTTTTATTACTTTTGGAGTGACAGCTGGCCTTGGCAGTGGGATGGCCTACCTGCCGGCAGTGGTCATGGTGGGAAGGTATTTTCAGAAGAGACGAGCCCTGGCCCAGGGCCTCAGCACCACAGGGACAGGATTTGGTGCATTCCTGATCACCGTGCTGCTGAAGTACCTGTGTGCTGAGTACGGATGGCGCAACGCCATGTTCATCCAAGGTGCTGTGTCCTTGAACCTGTGTGTTTGTGGGGCGCTCATGAGGCCCCTCTCTCCTGGGAAAGGCACCACCCTGCCAGGAGGGAAAGAGGCCCGGGTCCTGCCAGCCTGCTCTACAGAGTCTGTGAAGTCAGCTGGACCACTGGGCAGAGCAGAAGAAAAAGACGGCGGGCCCGGGAATGAAGAGACCCTCTGTGACCTTCAAGCCCAGGAGCGCCAAGGTCAGGCCTGGCACAGGAAGAGCGTGTGCGCCCTCCGGGTTCTGAAGACCATGAGCCAGCTCACCGTGCGCGTCCGGAAGGGCTTCGGGGACTGGTACTCGGGTTACTTCGGGGCGTCCTCACTCTTTACTAATCGAATAGTTCGTAGCCTTCCTTCTCTGGGCTTTGTTCGTGTACAGCAGCTTTGTCATTCCTTTCATCCACCTGCCAGAAATAGTCAATTTGTATAATTTATCAGAGCAAAACGATGCTTTCCCTCTGACGTCGATCATAGCAATAGTCCACATCTTTGGAAAAGTGATCCTGGGCGTGGTGGCCGACCTGCCCTGCATCAGCGTCTGGAACGTCTTCCTCCTGGCCAATTTCACCCTCGTCCTTAGCATTTTTATTCTGCCATCAATGCACACGTACGCCGGCCTGGCTGTCATCTGCGCGCTCATCGGGTTTTCCAGTGGTTTTTTCTCCCTGATGCCCGTGGTGACCGAGGACCTGGTAGGCATCGAACACCTGGCCAATGCCTACGGCATCATCATCTGTGCTAATGGCATCTCTGCCTTGCTGGGACCGCCGTTTGCAGGGTGGATCTTCGACATCACGCAAAAATATGATTTTTCCTTCTACATATGTGGTTTGCTTTACATGGTAGGAATACTCTCCTTACTCATCCAATCATGCATTCAAATTATAGAACGATCCAGAAGAAAATACATAGATGGTGCACATGTTTAGCGTCACGTGACTTCAGGCCAGATTTCATTTGTGGTACTCTCGCCTACCTCGCTTGGCTGCTGTGAGGAGCTGTGACCGCGTGGGGAGGAGCTTGGTAAATGCCATCGTCAATGCTTTCTGCCAGCAGCACTGCCTCTGCTGGGGAGGCATTGCCGGAAGGTATTAAGGACCTTAGAGAAGACGTGTTTACAGCTTATCAAACAATAGGTACAAATGCCCTCATAAAGCTACTCTCTCTCCTCATTCACTAGGACTAGGGTTCTAGATACAAACACAGGGAATAAAGGCTTGCCAACTCATCTACTTCTTTGTAAGGCGAAACTCAAGTATCTGTATGCTTCTAGAAAGTGTATGGATAAGTGGGTTTCAAGCACAAGAATACGACTGGATTCAGATATTAATTATAGGGAGTTATCGATCACCAGTAGAATGCAAAGATAGCCTCCAATCTCAAAGGTAATACAATTTAGTACAATTAAAGAAACATGGTTTATATTTTTACAAAAAGAATTCTACAGTGAGGAAGTGTGATCTATAAATCTTCCCGTAAGAGGCGGCATTTGCCACCAGTTCTAATTCAGTTATTCAGTATTGAGACGAGTTGAGCGGTAGGCCGGATCCCGAGGCAGCCTCAACAAGCAGCTGCCGCCAGTGATTTCCTCAGCGGAAGCCTCACTAGCACACAACCATCCAACCAAGGGCTACATTCAAGCACTTTATTCACATCCTGGCCGGTCTTAGATTATGAGCATGACCCAAGGCCTTGAACACCTTTTTCTGAGTTTCTCTTGCCCAACAAATAGAGAACTAATTGCTAATTGACATATAATGCTGGTGATTTAATCACTTGTAGAGCATGCTGCTGAATCCAGAACTCCGGGCTGTCAAGTCGTGAGGGCGGACAGAACGCCCTTGGTCTGGATGATGGTGCACCTGACGCTGGAGCGGTGGTGACCAGGAGCCATCCCCGGGCCTCTGGCTGATCTGTAGATCAGTCACTTGCCTGAGCTGGGCACAGTTTTAAAAATAATTCTTTCATTGGTCTCATACACAAGATGACTGTGATTTATGACATAAAATAACGCCCTCCTTTATCTGAGATGTCTATTTTTCTAAGCCAAACCTTTTTCAGACTGCAGAATGTTTCTTCCAAGAATCATTTTGAAATTTCTGGCTGCCTTACTTGTTTACACATACCTTTAAACTATTGAAATTTCTACTTCTGGGGCTGGGGTGTAGCTCATAGGTAGAGTGCTTGCCTAGCAAGTACAAGGCCCTAGGTTTGATCCCCAGCACTACGGACCATAAATAAATAAATTTCTACTTGCAATTTGCTCATCACACAAAATCAGCCCTTTAATATCATTGGCAGTGTCTTGAGTCATAGTTGTCTAAAATGAATAACAGCCCATTTTCAATTATCCTTGGTAATTAGAAACAGCAATGCTATTACAGTTCAAATCACAGAATACTGCCCCATGCCTAATTAGCAGCAGTTGCCACTGTACTCCAAGCCCCTCCAAGCCGTTCAGTGATCAAATGGACAAGTTTCCTTTTGTTCCATCTCCGTTATTGCCTACTCTGATGTCAAGTGGGAGGCTTGTGGACTGAAAAGAGCACCAAATAACAGGGATAATAAAAGGCAGCTAGTAGAAATAAAAGCATGGCTGATAGACACACTTGATATTACCTCCAATGATTTGAGAATTGCCTGTGAATTATTATAGATAATAATTTGCATGTCAAACTCCATTTGGTTTAGCACAATGACTTAGTTGTTATTACAGCTCTGGCTGCTGTTACAAAAGCCTGCCCTCTCTGTTTTGATTCAGTAATCTTAAAAGTTGAGGCAATGCTATATATCTGTATTTACCATAAAATTAGGATAACTAGATTGAAAACATGCTGTGTGTTCTAAAAACTACATTACTTCATTACTTGCATTTTCTGACAACACCAAGTGAACAAGAGGCAGTGTTAAATCTTCTGAATGGTTCTATAGCCCACACGTCAGGACGCTCACACTTTGGGTGGTGCATTGTAAGTGTGAACTTTTTAATCCACTGACCCAACTGTAATTACTCCAAGTTAGACCTGCTCACATTCAGTTTGTACACTCATTTGTTGACTGACTGTATTTATGATCTACCAAATCAGCAGATGTTCCCATTTTACAAAACTGGAGTAAGACCTGCTTGCAATATTCATGTTGACATTGGAATATTAATATCAAGAATTACAGCAAATCTTTCCTGTTCAAGTTACTATACACAGTTCTTTGAAGACACTATAAAGAGTTAATTGTATGTTCATATCATGTGCTTTATAGTTTTCTCTTCACATGCCCAAGTGACTTTCATTTACATATAACTAAATAAAATTTGTCCTCTTTAAAAAAAAAAAATCAATCCTTAAGACATCATTATAAGTTTTCAAACACTTGGTTTTCTATACAATTTTAATTGCTGATAACAGAATGAATCCAAATAGTATTTACTATGAATCCAAAAAGTATTTTAACAGAAAATTAAACCATTTAATCTCATATATAATTCAAGATAGTGCCACTTTTACAGATTTAATGTTGAAATAAAAACAAGCATAGGTCAATTTATATATTTATGCAGTCACGAGGTACTAGATGTGGCTTCTAAAAGCTTGACCACTTGCACTAGAGGAAAAAATAACATTTTAGAGACTACTTCAACTCATGACTGAACTGCCTCAACAGAGGGACTTTTATTGTGACTGGGTTACTTATGTCAAAGAATCCTTGGCCTTTTTTATTTCTATTCATACTCTTTAGCAGTAATAAATTCAAATTGTCATTTGACAAATAGTCAAAGAGAAGAAAATGATAAACAGTATTGGCAACCACAGTGGATGATGTCTCGTAAGCAGAACAGGTTAGAAGGACACCAGAGTCCACCACCTACACGATGCTCTGCAGGAAGTGCAGAAACTGGGGAAACATAGTCCATGGATGATCTTAGATGCTGCTATGTTTTGGAAAATTACTTGTCCTTTTAGAAATCACAAACCATTATTGGGAGGCCCAAACTCTTGAATGGCTCCAAATTAAGATGAACTTCTAAGTGATTTTATTATCACTCCATCTGGTCATAAAATTTATGATAACTGAAAGGTCTAGGGGCTGGGGATGCAGTTCTACAGAAGAGCACTTGTCTAGCATGCAGGAGGCCCTGAGTTCAACGTCCAGTACCACAAAAGAAAAAAAAAAAAACAAAAAGAACCATGTCATATTTACATAATCAAGCACAAAATGAATAATCACTTTTTCTAGCAAAATGTGTTAGATCTGAAAGAGAGGACACTATCAAAATAAAAATATTCTCCTCAGACTGGATTGTACAGCTAGACTATCATGAACAGTGGTGCATCATCATAAATCATGTTCATATTAAGCATACACCAAAACAAAAAAGTCTTTACTGACTGTTGACAAGGGAAAATGGACATGGTTTAGCTTAGGAAAGGACACATTAGAAGCATATAATATATCAAATCCTCCAGGACAAGCCAGGCCCTTTGACACCAAGTGCTGTTACACCAGCACTTGGCAGGCTTAGGAAGGGGGATGAATATTTGGGACCCACCTGGACATTTAGGCAAGACCCTGTCTCAAAATAAAATATTTAAATGGCTGGGGTTATATATAGCTCAGTGCTTGCCTAGGACATGCTACAATGGTCACTTTGTTCAATTCGCACTGCCAAAACATGGGTGCAGACCAAACATTTGATCATAGAACAGGGCCAAAGTCATTATTCCAACCTCCCAAAATGATCAAATTAATTTGCACTAAGTTCAGCTTATAATATAATATGTCAAACCACTGCTTCTACTAATTCAAATTTCATGACCTTTTAAATATAATAAAAATTGTATGTACTTTGTTAGTAAATTCAACAAATATGAGAGGTATACATGACTTTGATCTAAAAGTCATAGGGGCACTGGTATTATGATAAAACCTAGTCATGGCACTTCCTGTGACAATAGGCTCACCCCCTTAATGGCAAGGAATAAGAGAAAAACTTTCTGATGAATGTACAACTTTAGGAAGTCAAACAGATACACTTTCTAAGTATGAAAATTAGAAAAGAAAATGATTTTCAAAAGATTTTTTTTAAATATATTGGACATACAAAAAGTAAATGCTGACTTGTCCCTTAAATAATATAATGATTTGAGTCCTGGGGAAATTTTATATAGAGTGGTTTTAAATACCATGCCATATAATAGCTGACATTAAATATATCACCATTCTGCTTCTATCTTCTAAAATGTATTTGAAAATTTTTCTTAGAATAAAGTCATCTGAATTAGGAAGATTTATTGTGGTATGTGTGTATGTATGTGTGTGTGTGTGTGTGTGTGTGTGCGCGCTCCTGAGATCCAAGCCAGTGTTTCTCACATGCTAAGTAAGTGTTCTGCCACAGTAATATGCACAGAGTTGACCCACCGTAAGCTGCCTTCTGGTAATGCCCCAAGATGCTCTGCCCTGACCCACCCCAATCCCCCAAACCACCTGCCCTGACCCACCACTCCTTGCCCTGACCCACTACTCCTTGCCTTGCCCCACCCTGCCCTGCCCTGCCCTGACCTGCTTGGAAGGTGGCCTGACACAAGGGCGGCAACCTTGTCAAGAGAGGATGCATCACCTATAGCAGTCACTGCCACAGAATGGGTTGAGCACGTGTAATCCCTGTACTCCCCTCCATCTTTGCCCAGCCCCTGAGGTCTCCCTGTCCTGGGTCCCTGACTTCCAGGGCCAGACACCTGAGGTTGGTCTCATGTTGAGCTTCTGCCGCCCAAAGACACACCAACCCGAGTCCCTGCCCAAGGTGGAGGCCTTACCTGAAGGCGGCCTGACATAAGGGAGTCAGCCTTCCCCAAGGGCAGTGTCCTGACCCAGGGCAGCGAGAGGTGGCCTTCCCCTAGGGCAGTGGTGTTACTGAGGCAGCCTTACCTGAGGGTGGTAGTAGGTTGTGTTACTCAGGGGCGGCCTTACTCAAGGGAGGTTTTCCCCAAGTACAGGGTGTCCACCTGACCCAGGGGAAGGGCTGTGACCTTCTCCGAGGGAAGGGCAGTGGTCCAACTAACTCAGAGGCACATGGTGCAGCCAATGTCTCCACCAGCTCTGAACATGGGACACAATGCCAACACCTCCAGGATGGAGTGGGCAAGTCCAGGCATGTGCCATGCATCCACCTATCCAGCCCATGCACCATCTGAGAACTGGGCATGAGCAAAACACACCTGCGGCCTGGGCACACCTCCGTGTGGCTCTGCCCACTGTGGACTCACCCTGTCTGAGTCCCAAACCATATGAGATCTGCTTTGGGGACCAAAGGCGCCCACGGGAAGGAGATACCACAAGAGCTAAGTGCTGCTTCCAGCCCTCCTGTCCTTGTTTGGGCACTGGTGAGCACGCAAAGTGGCTCAGTCCGGTGAGAGTCACTGTGGAGGTCCTGGGGATGCAGATGCCTCCCCATCCCTGCTGCGCCCCAGTAACGGGGCCTTCTGGTGCCAGGTGTATTCAGTTCCTGGGTCGGGGATAATGACTCACAGGGTGAGTTTCAGGAGGCGTTTTTGGAGGGTGCTCGCTAAAGGGTCTGACGTGCTCAGGGCTTTCCCATGATGGGGACATTTTAAAGTGTCCACTTAGGGGATAAGTGCAGCTCTGCCCGCCAGGCTGGGCCCTCCTACTCTGGTGTGGCAGCGAGGGGCCCTTGACTCTTGACCCTCAACCTTCTCTCTGGGGTGGGCACTACTAGGACCTGCCTGCCTACACCTGCACCATACCAGACCAGTGAGGGTTCATCTGGGAGCCTCCTTTACCCTGCACAGTGCCCGACAAGTGGGGCTCATCTGGGATCCCCTCCTCCATGGCCCGCTAGTACATGCTGGGTACTGTGGCCTGGGCAGGTGCCACTGCTGGCCAGATGGGTGGGGTTCCTGGGAGAGCCAGGGTTCTTGGGAGAGCAAGAGATCTGCATTTTGCAGATTTAATTTTATGGGGAGGGATGCAGAAAGCAAAGAGCCTCACAGAGTGGAGGGGTTTCACTCTGAACCATACTGAGTCATGCCAACAGGAAGCAGATCCACCTGGCAAATTATGTGGAGGATTACCTGGCCTCCATTGACTCTCTGCCTTTACACCTGAAGAGAAATGTCTCAGTGATGTGGGAGTTTGAAGTAAAAAGCCAAGAAATCCTGAAAGAACAGGATGAGCATTATGAGAAATTGAAATGAGAGACAGATGGTGTCTAAAAATTTCGAGTGCTGTGCTGCATCCAGAGAGCCCTAATTCGGAGCCAGGAGCTGGACGATGAGAAGATTCAAATCCTAAGTCAGATGGTGGAACTGGCAGAGAGCCAGACCAGAGAAGTGGAAAGTCATGTGGAACTCTTGGAGACACCTCAAGAGATCAAGGACACCACTAGTAACAGCTGCAAAGCTGGCCAAGAGAAGGCAAAGAACAAGGCAATTGCACAGGCTGAAAAGTCAAATTACAAGGGTACCCTGTGGCCACTCAACAATGTGAATCAAGTGATGAATGTATCTAATAATAATCATGACCATGATGATGTCACCTCAGGAACACCCAAGGACAAGAACACAAATACCTCAAAGAACAGGATTCATGACCAAAGCACAGAAGGAAGCAAACCCTGCAAACCTTCCCAGTGATGAAAATGAGCCCACATACTGTCTATGCAATCAGGTGACCTATGGAGAAATGTTATCTTGTGGAAATAGCAAGTGCCTCCACCAGATGGTTCTACCTCTCCTACTTGGAACTCAGTCACAAACCACAGGACAAGTGGTACTGTACCGTGTGCAAGGGCAGAAATGAGAAAATGATGGGCAAAGCATTGCAGAAGTCCAAAAAAAAAAAAAAAGCCTATAAGAAGTAGTTTATGGACATTCTCTAGTAGAACAGAATCAGTCCATGTGTGTATTGCATTGCTGCCTATGTTGATGTGTGTGAATTGTCAAATGTATATTTTCAAGAAATGTTAGAAAAGGTGCAGTTCCCTTCTTTGGGAGGGCAGTGATTCTCTCGGCCTTTCATTCTCACTGGTCACATGTGTGAGATGACAGTGTGCTCTGGATCAACATTTTAGGAACTACAAAATATAGGTTTGAATTAAACACTTTTTAGAAAAGGTGTCCACATACCTTCCTGAAGTTCTGCCCCCCATGTTAATGGTAGGCAGTTCCTGAGCTGAGCCTCTCATCTCAGGTTCCTGAATATGGACCTTCAGCTCCCTGAGACCTTGACCTGACTGGGGGATGGAACTTTGAACAGTCAATGAGTGCATCACACTTGACAAACTGAAGATGCTGTGCACTCAGAGTGCTTAAGCATCCTGCAACATAGTACTTAAGGAAAGACTTGAGAATGAGAGAAAGAATGGCATGTTAATCAGGCAGGTAAGAAAGAACTGCCAATACTGATCCTGATTGAAGACTGTCCTTACTGGTTTCCTAAGGTACATTAGAATTAGAAAACCCTCCATAAGCAGGTTACTGGTTTTCATGGAAAATGAACATGTACACAGTGTTCAGAAAGGACACACTAGCAAGGTAAAAGCTTCAAATCATAAAATAAGTTAAGAACCAAATTGCTGGTAAGGCAACCAACTGTTCAGCTCAACATAATTTTGAACCTAAGGTATGAGTGTATACCCAGGGCTCTGAACTATGCAAATCTCTACTCATTGACTTTCTGTAGTGTAGTAATAGGCCACAGATTCATGTAGTCCCATTTTTGACTCTCTTGCCTTTGCCTGGAGCACTCCTGGTGATAGACTTGCAGAACAGTTTTACAGGATTAGTTTTCTGCTATTCCAAGCAGAAATTGTAGCACATGAAAATATCATACCATAAATAAACTAAGTAAAAATACTAATCTAAGTTAGGAGGAGGGTGAAAGTCATTGAACATCTGTTTTGACTTGCCTTCCTTTCTTCACATATTTTCTTTTTCCTTTCTGCTATAGCACTTTTTCACAACTAGATTTCTAATAAATTACCATTAAACACAGTTTTTTTTTTCTCTCTTTTTCCTTTTTGTGCTGGGGATATATCCCAGGGCCTTTTACATGGGAGGCATGCACTCTACAACTAATCTATATCTCCAACCACTACTTTGTTTTTAATAAGGCTACTAATATGTACTTTATTAATAAAAAGTGCCAGTGTTATGAGGATAGTTCAACTGCAAATAATTAAGCTAGCAGCTCTTTATCTTCCTGGGTACACATACCTCAGGGGACCATCCACCTTCACCATCAGACCATTTCTGATTATGTCTCCATTTAACAATTTCATCATATCATTAAATTACTGTGTATGTGTATTGCTACTCTTTGTAACCAATAAAAGTGGGTGCATTCCTTATGTGTCCACTCTTTCTCCTTATAGCCTGTTACAAGGTTTGCTACAATATAAATATTTTATACCCATTGTTTGCTACAATATTAATACCCATTGTTGAATGATAATTTAAATTATTTTATCTTCTAGAATTAGAGATCTAGTTAGACTTTAATGTGATTGTCCATGGATAATGTATTCCTAGATTTCTTCATCCATTGTTAGAGAAAGTCTGGTCCTAGCCATAGAGAAAACACTTGCTCTAATTCTTCATACTGGGTGACTTCAATTATATTATTAAGCAGAAAATACTCCAAGTGTGCTATACTTGTTTGGCACTCTTTTGACAGTACTGTGTAAGCAGAAGCCTTGTTATATCATAAAAACTGTCAATTAAATGCATAAGGCATTCAGTCAATGTTCAATGAACTTATCTTGTTCAACATATAAACTGCTGTCATCATCCTTTGGGTTCTTTCCTCCTGGAGGCATGACATTAACACTGCCATATTTTCTTCAGCCTCAAGGATTAGAGGTCTCCATCTATTGCCAGTATTGCCATAAAATACCTAGTACCTTCCTGACACATTTTTGGGTTTTTTTTTTGTTTTGTTTTGTTTTGTTTTTTGTTTTGTGGTGCTGGGGATTAAACTCAGGGTCTTGTGCTTGCAAGGCAATCACTCTACCAACTGACATATATCACCAGCTTGTTATTTTATTTTTTTATATTTAGTAATTTCCTACCACCTGTTCTATGTAATAGGGTTCTATCATGATTTGTAGAGTCAAGCTGAGTTTGTTTCCTGTCTGTCATTTTTTCCACAGTGTCTGGCAGAAACCCGAATATCCTACTAAATGTGGAACTGGTTTATTATGCAGTTTTCTTTGTACTGTTTCAGATGCTACATTACCTCTAACCACTCCCCAGCCCAAAAAATAAAAATAATAACAAAACAGTGAAACAAATACTACTTCTTAAAGAATTATCTTCAATGTATTATTTTTTCTCTACTTGAAAACAAAAACAACACATCAGCATTTCCTTATTAATTAAAAAAAGTTTAGTTTGTTGAGAAGATGATAATCATTAGGCTGTGAAGGCTGCTACAACAAGATATCAAAAACTGGGGACCTTTTAAATAATTTTATTTCTTATGACTATGCAAACTAGGAAAACGCAAGATCAAGGGATTCACTATCTGGTAGGGCTTGCTCTGGTTCACAGACAGCAGTTTCTTACTCTCCTCACATGGTAGAAAGGGGGGCAAGACAGCTCTTCCCTAATGATCACCAAGTGAACACACCTTATACCATCACAGTGGTGATTAGGTTTTAACATGTGTGTTTTAGGAGAAACATACTTGCAGACCATAACAGTAATGTTTTCAACAGTATAATTAGTTTGAAAATGAAGGAACAAGTGTGAGACTCCAGATTCCAAAAAATGAAAATCCACCAGGCATCACCTGCCTTTATGTCCTGTGAATGAGGAGACTGAGGCAGGAGGATTACAATTTTGAGACCAGCCTCAACAACTTAGCTAAAACAAAACACAACTGGAAATATAACTCAGGAATAAAGTACCCCAGGGTTTTATACCTATTACCAAAATAAGCAATAATCATGTCTGTATAATTTATAAATTGGGAAAATTAAAAGTGATATTGGGCCAGGTACAGTAGTACATGCTTATAATTCCAGCTAGTTGAGAGACAGAAGGATCACAAGTTCAATGCCATCCTGGAGATTTTCAGTGAGACTCTATCTCAAAACAAAAATGAAAACAAAAACCTGAGCATATAACTCAGAGGTAGATTGTCCTTGTGTTCACTCCCCATTGCCACACACACACAAAAAATCTTGAAGTTGACAAAGGCAACAAAGAATCTTCGAATTTGCTGAATCCTTTGTCTATTGGAATTTAATTTTAAATTTTAAATGTCTTTTTGGTACTGTTCTACTGTTTTCATTTGAGTGATTACATATTGAGACACCCTGCAGTCAAAACTCCAGATGAGAAACTAATGAGATAAGAGTAGCTTATCCTCTAGAGAAAACTGAAAAAGATAGCTAAGGCTTTAAACCACGGTTCTAAGAATTGTGATCTTGAACCAGCAACATCAAATTTCAAAGGAACTAACTAGTACAAATTCTCAGAGCCAACTTAGCAAACCTTTTGCACGATTCTCATAACACGATAAAGACAGATCCATTAGTTCAAAACAAAAACTGTCAAGCATTTTATTTTCATATAAAATATATGATTCACAGATAAGAGACTGAGCAGAAAATAGGTGTGCTTTTGCAAAAATACTCCATTTCAAATATCAACAATGTTTGTAATGATTGAGGAAATTGCACTCATTGTTCAGGGATATACTGCAGTATTTCTTGCTCTGTGAACCTTTCTTAACACTCTGGGTCACAGCTTGCTGTTGTTCCATTGCTGCACATGGTTCCTGGTGGCAGGTGTCCTGTGTGTTTGTGGATGTGACTGAGAAGACTATAGAAGCAGTCCTCTCCCCACAGGAAGACTGCCCTAAACTATGTTCATTATGGCTGCTGTACTGGGTCTTGACTGTTAGTAAGTGTTCTTTGTTTGTTTGTTTTTTCCTTCTGAAACTGCTCAACCAAAATACCAAGTAATAGCAGATTTCTGTGGTTTCCAACTATTTTGTAACTGTATTATCTGAAACTCCCTAACACTTTCAGAAAAGGTGACAAAGTTTATGTAATATTATTTTACAAAAAGTCTTTAGAAATAGCAACCTGGACTGTAAGTGAATATCACCCTTGCAAGACACATAACAAGTGCAAATATACACACTTTGCTGCAGTGTACCACTTCCTGCACAAAAAGTATTAACTGCAAAATATTCAAGACCAAAAAATTTAATACAAAGCTTGTTTTTAGCTGTTTAAATTCAGTAACTATTGGAATCTAAGGGATTTTATTGCAACTGAAAATAAATTATGTCAATATACTTTCCTAAAATTATTTTATCTTAAGTGAATATTTCAGAAATTCCTGCCACATGTAATGTTAAAAATAAAAATTGGTCTGCGGAGATATCTCAGTTGGTACAGTGCTTGCCTCACAAGCACAAGGCCCTGGGTTCAATCCCCAGCACTGCAGAAAATAAATTAAACAAATAAACAAATAAATAAAATGTGTTTGTACAGTTTATATTCAATTTGAAATTAACTCAAATATAATCTCAAAAAACTTTAAACCAGAGTATATTTGCATATGTGATAAATATACATAATGTAGTCCCTCCTTATTACTTCATCTGACAATACATTATCAAAGACATTTACATGGTTGTTTTCAGTCTTGCTTCTCAGTTTGTGAGAATTCACTTTAAAATACCTTGCCTGACAAAGGATTTTAGCCACTGCTGATGCCTACATCTGCTTTTTCCTCTTCAGCTGGCTAAGTCATTTTTATAAAGAAAGTGTACAGATAATCCCTTTGCTCACTGGAGAAGTCACAAGTTCCTGATTGTATGTTAATGTGGTATTAAATTAGACAAATTATATTTAAAGTGCACAACATTCATTCTTTTAAAAATTTATTTTTTAAGTAGTCTAAGAGCTGGCAGGACATGAAGTAGAGAAAGAAAATTTAAAGCCATCAATACCACTTATTCTTCATTTAGTCAAATTCACTTAGGCTAAATTAATCAGTACTTTTTTTTTCTTCTTCTCTTTGTTTTTGATAGTGCTGGAGATAGGACCCAGGGCTTCACCCTTGCTACATGAGCACCCTATCCCTGGACTACATGCCCAGCATATTTTTAATTTTGAAACAGAGTCTCACTACGTTACCTAACTGACCTCAAACTTGTGACAGCCAGTCCTTCGTATTCTTTGGTGTCACCTGCCTGTACTCTTATTATTGCTACTCTGATTGCTGTGTTCACATTTAATTTGTGTCAAAATTTCTGTCCAAATAATTGTGAGAAGTTTATCAGTAGCACAAAACGTAGCACAGTCACCTACTGGTGGTGGTCACTCAGTTGAAAAGTAGTGGGTTGAAATTTCCACAATACATAAACATTCAGGGGAAGAAGGGAAAAGTATAGTTGATTGATTCATTAAACAAATGTGTATTACATTGTAGGATGTACTGGGCATGAGGAGAAACAGCAGGTAGAAAATATGAAAGGCCCATGTCTTGGAAACCATGTTTTAATAAGCTATATGCAAGATGCAATTAAGGAGTATGAGTAAAAAGTTTGAATTCATTTGGTTAGCCCCTTATGTTTTTCAGAGAGGTTATTAATTGCAACTTGGAATTATATAATAATTTATTAATAATTTAATGTTGATAGACTGTCTTAAAATAAATAACAAAAATATCAACAAATTAAGCTTTTTATTGAACAATTACCATTTCTAATGTAATGCCTACAAAAAAGAAAATGACTGACTAAAATTATGATTACTCTTCTACGGTCTTAAACCTATAAAGGTATTCTTTATTATAAACTAAATTTATCAAAACCATTGTAAGTAGGTTGGGATGTAGCTCAGGGTTAAAGTACTTACCTAGCTTGTGCAGGCCATGGTTTCAATTCCTAGAACAACTAAATATATGTATGTGTGTGTGTATATATATATATATATGCTTTTTATTTATATAAATTTTAACTTTTGTTTTCTTCATTACTAGGGTATTAACACAGGATAATTTGCCACAAAGCTATATCCCCATCCCTATTTGTTTTTATTGAGTCAGAGTCTCACTAACTTGTCCCCACTGACCTTGAACTTGTAATCCTCATGCCTCAGTTTTCCTATTTGCTTGGATTACAGGCATACACCACCATACCCAGCTTAAATTAATATTTTAAAAGAAACTCAATTTCAGTAAATATTTCCTGGCACTAGATAACACTTAGTGTTTTCTATTAATCTCTGAGATAGTTCTTGTCTTCATAAGTTAGTATTCAAGAAATGCATGAAAGAAAGTCACTATTGATATAATATTAATGGTACAGATATTACGCTATTGCTTCACAGAAGTGCTTCATGTCAAAAGTCAACTCCAAATCAATATTGGACATTTTTATAGAACTTTTGAATTTCATACATGATAAAAATAGTCAATTTAGAGACACAAATAGCAAAGAGTGATGGTGACAGACAATTTGTGGTTTGTTTTTAAAGAACAGAGTTCAATCTTAGCCAAAACTTATAATGTAAAGAGGATAATAGAAACAAAACCTTGAAAAGCAGTCTGGCAAGTCTGGGGTGGTGATTATAGTGAATGCAGTAGGCAGCAAGGAGACAAAACTCCGTGTTCCTTTTTTAAAGTCACGTTTGAATTCAAAATTAAAGGTGATGAAATCCATGGTCAACAAGCCCATCTTTCCTGATCAAGAGTTTATCCATAGTAATAAGGCCAGGCACTGAAGTGAAAACTCTCACTATAGATTCCTTCTGTTCTGAAGGGGTTGATAAGCACAGTGATCATGAAGAATTGGGATCAACTGATCTTCAAATAATGTTTTTTTTTTTAACTCCAGTAAATTGAATAGTTTGCTAAAATAATACTAAAAATAGGAGTTATTGCAACAAACACATTATTAAGCTAGGACAGAGACTTTTAAATGAAAAATCCTAAAGCAAAACCTTAGGCTAAATAATGCCAATTCTCTTAGCAAAAAAATAGTGGATAAATCAGTGTATTTTAAATTCTGTATCCTTTCAAGTGGATATTTACAGAGGTTGTCCAGCACCAAACTTTCTGGACACATGGGCAGTATTATACACTTTGAAGGTCACGGCTCTATGACAATGCAGGCCAGGAAACGCAAGTAACGGGACCTCAGGGCTCCCACCTCTGCCTCCTGAACTAACCACAGGTCCATGCATAATGAGCAGCAGGTGTGGTGGCTACCCTCTGATCCTTTCAGTCACCTCAATAAACCCCCTGTAGGAGTCCACACCTCTGTACTGTCACACATGCCTTCTCTGTCTGCATCATCCTTTGACCCACTCTTTCCTTTCCAATTTTGCCATGTGTTCACTAGATCCAGAACTTGCTGAGGACTATGACCAAAAAAAAGACCAGATGATCAAGGAATGCATCACAAAACATTTCTTATATAAACTCAGTTTTATTTCCCTCCAGTAATATTTGTATTCAGACTGCACATAAAAACTCAAGATAAAATTTTTTGAAAGAAATTAATAATAATTTATCATCACCTATAGGCAAGTTGGACCTCCAGGGTAAGGTATAGCTGAATTTAAAAGCAGGGTTTCATTTTCCTAGCTTCTCTCCATTACTAATTAAAAGACTGACAGGTGAGATATACCTCTGAAGTTTTAATTTAGATTTCTATTCCATACCTTTCACCTTTCCCTTAATCCATTTTAGCAGGTGTGTTAGTCAGTTTTCCACTGCTGTGACAAAATAACTGGGTAAATCAACTTGAAGGAGATAAGATTTATTTTGCCTTCTGGTTTCAGAAACATTGTCATGTTTGGCCCCATTTCACTTGGCCCATGGCAAGGCAGAACATGGCAGTGAGCACAGAGAAGAGTAAAACTGCTCACTTTATGGTGGCCAAAAAGCAGAGAAGCCAGGTGCCCAATATAGCTTTAAAGGGTATACCCTAAAAGTTCAATTTCTTCCAGTTAGGCCCCACCTCTAAAGATTCCACCCCCTCCAATAGACCATGAAGTTGTAAATTCACCAGGAGATTAATTCATTATGAGGTCAGACCCCTAGTGATTCAGTCACCTCCTGAGGACCCCAGCTCTGTACACTGCTGCATTAAGGACCAAGTCTTCAAAACAAAAGCTTTGGGGCCTATCCAGATCCGACCACAGTAGCAGGTAACCAAATTGTGTGATTTATCACCTGGGAGAAGTGTCCAAGTTTTTGACATGGAAGAAAACGAACTTTTTATGGTAGTGGCCCCCTATTTCCTCCTCAGCTAAAAATGTAAGAGAAGATTATGGATGCATTGAGTATCAAAACATCTTTCTGACAAGTGGCTGGAAGATGTGCCCTCTGTCTTCAAGTATGTGAGAAGAACTCAGGAAGATGTGCTGTCTCCAAGCAAGTGAGACTTAAGGAAGATGTGCTGTCCCCAAGCATGTGAGAAGACCTAAATGGGGAGAGATGCTTAGTTCACCTAGGGAGGCAGGATCTTCAGATCTTGGGTTCCTGGCTTTCACTACATTTCTTCATACCCTAATATAAAATGGAATCCACAGAATCTTCAGAAGTGGATTCTCATCACCTGGGATAGTGGGAATTTCACAACATCTGACTCCTGACCAACAAAGACTCTTCCATGATTTGATCATATGTGAGAGCACAAATCACCCCCCATTCCACTCCTGGCTGTTGAACCCAGGGCTTCACACCTGCCAGTCAAGTTCTGTGACATTGAATTACTTCTCTTTTTTATTTTATTTTGAGACAAGTTCTTGCTGAGTTGCTGAGACTGTCCTCAAACTTGTGATCCTCCTGCCTCAGCCTCCCATATAACTGGAATTACAAGCATGTTCCTCCATTACTGTTCTCTTGCATTTTCTTATGCCATCACATAAGTGAACTTGTCTAGAAAAGGCATGCCTGCTTCTGCCCACAACTCATGACCCAGAACTTTTCCAGTGACTCAGTCTATCTGCAAGAGGACAGGTAATTGTTTATTTTCCAAGAATAAAAGCATGAAATCTCTGATGGATATTCAAACAAGAAGCCAAGGAGGTTATTTATTTTGGGGATCATTAAACTGATCACTACCTTCATGTTTAGTCACAATCTTGGTAAAAACTCTATGAGGACACCAACTAAAAACTGTGCTGAGGGTCAGGAGTCTTAAGTTTTGTCACTAAACAGAAGCAAAATACAATAAAAATTCAAAATATGGTTCAAGATCCTTTCAGTCTAATAATATTAACAGTAAATAATTAAAAATCATCTGTGCATTGTTTATAAATAGACATCTGTCTAGCTGAGGACAGGGTCACTCACTTGCAAATCCAGAGACTTGGGAGATTAAGGCTGAGGAATGCAAGTTTGAGGCAAGCCTCAGCAGTTTAATGAGAACATAAGCAACTTCGTAAGATCCTGTATCAAAGTTTTCAAAAAAGACATGTGGGAGGACTGGGAATGTAGTTCAGTGATAAAGTGCCCCTGAGTTTAATACCCAGTACCAATAAGAAAATTGTATGTGTTTATCTTACAGCTGTGTATCTTAAATACCAGTCAGGAATTAAGAGTGTGAGTGTTTCATACATGCACATTAATCGATTACTGGAATATTGTGAAAACTATTTCTCATGGCTGTAGAGAGAAAGATCATGTTTCAGTATAAAACTAACACTTTCAGGCTAGCAGATTCTACTTTGTATATTTTTTGAGCTATATTTTAATTCTGTAACCTGCCTGGTTCTGCTGCCTACCTGAAAATCAGATGGAGGGCACTCAGATGTGTATGGAGGTTTCTGTGATTTTTGTATGGAGTTGATTCTGAGCTGAGAAGGGAGGGTTACTCTTAGGTTTAAGGTTACTTTTTGAAGTTAGGGCTTGGACTAGGGTTATATTTTGAGTTAGTATTAAAATTAGGGGGTTAGTGTTAGAGGGTTAAGGCTTAGGTCACTGTTGGTGTTAGGATCAAAATCAGTATTTGCATTGTAATGGGAAGGCCTCTGTTGTGTGTTCAAATGACTCTCTGAATTGTTGTAATGGCTCTCTGTGGTGCATTATGAGGATTCCTTGATGTGAGTACACAGGCTCTCTTAGGTGATTAGGGAAGGCTCCCAAAAAACCATAGTGAGTACTCACTGAGGTCTGTAAGGATGTCTTTCTGAGGTGTGTACGGACCATTCTTCAGATGTGTAGTGAGGGTATTCTTTTATGTGTCAGCAAGAAACTAAGATGTGAGTACAGAGTGCCCTCTGACATTTGTAGGAAGTGACCTCTGAGCTGTGTAGGCAGGGTACTATTATGTGTGTCAGAAGGTTCCTTTACATATGTGGGGGAGTGCCCTTAGATGAGTTGAGAGGGTTCACTAAGGTGAATCAGGAAGGTGCTCTGTGAATTGTAGAAAGGGATTACTGAATTGTGTTTCAAGGGCCATTTGAGGTGAGTAGTCAGAGATTTGTGAGATGAGTAGGGAGAAAAAACTGATAAATGAGGAAAGTCACTATTATATTAGGCTTAGGGTCAATATTTAGTGTCAAGTTTAGGTTCATGGTCAGTGTCAGTGTCAAGGAGGGCTCCCTGGTATGTAAGGAGGGCTGAATTTTAGGCTAAAATTAGGATTAGTGTCAAGCTCAGGGTCAGATTCAGTATTGGCCATTCATAGGGAAGGCCTCTGGTGAGTCAAAAGGTCTCTAGAAGATATATATTGAGGACTTTCTGTCATCAGTAGATAGACTCTCTGATGTGTTTATAATGCACTTGCATAAGGAGTTTCATTAGTAGAACTGTCTTGCAAAGGAATCTAATTTGAACAAACTGAGATATGTAAGGACGTCCCTCTGAAGTGTGTGGGAAATGCATTTGAGGTAAGTAGAATGAACTTTCTCTGATGTCTAAGGAGGGCACTCTGAGATTATTTGGGAGGTGCTTTTGGTTGGTAGTATGTGACTGTGGAGGGAGAGAACTATGACGTGTAAGAGAGCTCTATGAAATATGTTTGCAATCTCCTAGTGGTGTGTGGGAGGGTATCCTGAGGTGAGCTTGGAGGGCTCACAGAGGTGAAAAAGAGGGTGTTCTGTGAATTATAGAAATGGCTTGATGAGTAGTGTTTGGTGGACCTTTTAAGGTAAGGCACGAGAGCTCTGTGACATGAGTAGGGTGAAAGCACTGATGTAGATGAGAAGGTTCTATGAAATTAAAGTTAAGATTAGCAATAGGATCAGTGAAGTGTCAAGGTTAGGGTCATGGTCACTGTTAATGTCAGCAAGTGCCCTGTGTGTTATGTCTGATGGACTTAGTGTTAGGGTTAGAGTTTGGGTTGGGTTCTGGGTTGGGGTCAGTATTTTGAATGCATAGGGAAGGCCTCTGTTGTGAATTGAAAGGGTTCCCTAGGCATTTACTGAGGGCTTTCTGATGTGGGTAGATGGGCTTTCTGAGGGATTTAGAGAGTACATGAAAAGAAGAGTAGTTTGTAAATAGGGCTTTTAAAGGAATCTAATTTGTACTTGCTGAGGTGTGTATGGAAGTCTCTCTGAGGTGTATAGAGACTGCTGTTGAGGTAAGTAAGAAGGGCTTTCTTTGATGTAAATGAAAGTTACTTTGAGGAGTGTAGAGAGAGCTCTGAGGTTAGTAGCATGCAGTCTCTGATCTGTTCAGAGGAACTTCTATAAGGTCTGTAGAAGAGATCTTTGATGTGTGTCAGAGATCTCTACAATGTTTTGAGGTGAGTTGGGAGGGGTCACTCAGCTGTATAAAGAATGTGTACTGAGATGAATAGAGAGGACTCAGTGAGTTGTTTCTGGAGGATCTCTTTAGCTGAGTAGTGAGAGCTCTGTAAGAAAAGTAGGGAGGAAAAACTGATGTAGCAGGGAGGACCTTATGAAATGTGAAGGGGGGCCTATGTCACGTGTATGTCAGACATACTGAGATGTGTAGGGAAGACTTTGAGCTTTGTAGTTTAGGTTCTCTGAGGTGTATAGTGAGGGCCCATTTAAATGCATAAGGATGGAATCCTGATGTGTGTGTGAGGGCTCTCACAGGTGTGTAGGGAGTTTTCTATTAGATATGCCAGGAGATCTATGGGAGTGTAAGTGGGTCTTATGTCTGAGTACAGATGTTAACACAGTTGTGGAGGGAGGACACCCAGAAGTAAATAGTGAGATCTCTCTGATATGTTTAGGGAGAAAACGCTGTGTTTTGATGGGAGGGATTTTGAGGATAGTACAAGAAATCTCTGAAGTGTTTGTGAGAGCTTTCAATGGAGAATGATGGGGGCTCTCTTAGGTGTGTATATGCAGCACCCAGAGATGTGTGGGAAGAGTTTTTGTATGGAAGTGAGATCTATCTTTGTCATGTTTGTAGTATTGGTTGAGGTGTGTAGCATGGGCATTCTGGGGTTTTAATTAACATCTCTGGTATTTATAGGGAGTGTTTTCTGGGATGTATATGGAGGGCTATCTGAGTTGTTTAGGTGTTGCTCAATAAAGTGTGGAGGAAGCATACCTGTGCTGTGTATGGTTGGCACTTTGAGGTGTATAGGAAGGGCTCTTGATGTGAGTGGGGTGAGATTACTCATATGTGTATGGGAAAGAGTTTGTGGTGTGTAGGAAATGTTCTCTGGGGTGTTAAAACAGATTCTCTTTGTGTAGGGAAGTCTTTCTGATGTTTGTACGGAGGGCCTTCTGAAAGGTGTAGGGGGGATTTATAAGGTTTGTCAGTGGACTTCTTTCTATGAGAGGGAGGGCTCACATAACTGAATAAGTAGGGCTTTTGCAGTGTATAGGAAAGACCTCTGAGGTGAGTGGAAAGAGCTCTCTGAGATGTGTAGTGATGGATCTCTGAAGTGAGTAGAAATTCTCTCTGAGGTTTTGAAAGAGCACCTCATAGAAGTATACTTAGTACAAAGGTCTTGTATAGGAATATAATTTGTACTCAGTAAGGTATATATGGATGTCTACCTGAGGTTGTCTACACAAGTAGGTATTATTTTCAATATAAGAATGATTTCCATTGATGTTTATGGAGCATACAATGATATGTGTAGAGAGAGGTCTCTAAGATTGGTCGTGTGCAGCTGCTGAGCTGTGTAAGAAGGTGTGTATGAATTTTGTAAGAAGGCTATATGATGCTTGTCCTAGGGCTCCTTTTTGTGTGTGAGTGGGTCCCTAAAGTGAGTTGGGATGGCTCACAGAGTTGCACACAGTTTGTGAACCGGAAATTGTGGAAAGATCTCAGTACACTGTGTTTGGAGAGCAATTTGAGGTGTATAGTAAGAGTTTAGTGAGATGAGTAGGGAGAAAAAACTGGTGTAGAAGGGAGAGCTCTATGAGTTTAGGGTTAGGTTAGGCTTAGGGTTAGGGTTTAGGGTCAGGGTCAATTCATGGTCAGTTTCAGGGTCAGGGAGTACTGTGGCATGTAGGAAGAACTTAGGTTTATGCTTAGAATTAGTGTTAGGTTCAGAGTAAGAATCAGTATTTATGGAGTATAGGGAAGGCCATGGTGGCGAGTCAGAATTGTTCTCTGAGGTGTGTATATTGAAGTCTCTGTGAGGTGAGTATATAGGCTATTTGGGTAATTATAGAGGGCTTGCAAAGAAACATTGTTTCTTCTTGGAAAGAAGTATGGTTGTACTCACTGAGTTATGTAGGGACTTCTCTGATGTGTGTAGGAACTGCTCTAGATTTGAGTATGGAGGGTACACTTTGCTGTGTATGAAGGTTAAACTGAGGTTTATAGAGAACTCTCTCTGTAATTGGTAGCATCTGGTCTCTGAACTGTGTTTTGTGGATTTTATGTGGTGTGCAGGATGGTTAGAGAGCAACAAGAAGTGTGTGAGTGTCCTTTCAGTTGAGTTGGGAGGGCTCACTCAGGTGTATAAATAGGGTGAACTGAGATGAGTAGAAAGGGTTCAGTTAGTTGTGTTTGTATGTTTTTATGATGTGAGTAGTGAGAGCTCTATTACATGACTAAGGAGGACAAATTGATGTAGAAGGGAGGGTCTCATAAAGTTTGTAAGGGGAATCTATATGGTCTGAAATTGGGAATCATGGAGATGAGTAGGGTGAACTCTGAGCTTTGCCACATGTGTTAACTGAGGTGTATAGTGAGGGCTAATTGAAATTCAGAGGGATAGTACTCTGATTTGTGTTTGGAGGACTCTAAGAGTTGTATATTAGGTATATTAGGAGGGCAGAGGGATCTATGAGGGGTGTAGGAGGCCTGTTTGACATAGTAGAAATGCTATCTCAGTTAAGTAGGGAGGGACTTCAGTGAATAGTGAGATATCTGATATGAGTAGCAAGAATAAACTCAAGTGTGGTGAGAGGAATATTTGAGGATAGAAGAAAGAATCTCTGAAGTGTTTGGGTAGGACACTCAGAAAAGTATCATGGGTGTTCTTTTAGGTTTGTAGTTTTGGCCCTTCGAGGTAAATATGGAGGGCTTTTTGTTAGTTTTGAGGGCTTCATGTGATGTGTAGGTAGAGTTTCTAAATGTTAGTTGAAAGGGCATTCTGAGGTTTGTATATGAGCCTCTCTGAGATTTGTAGGGAAGACTGTTGAATGAGATGTATAAGGTGGGTGCTCATTTGTGAAAATTTAGAGTTAACTGAGGTGTGTATTTGTGGGCATCTATGGTGAGTAAGGAGAGATTTCTGAGACAAATGAGGACAAACTGAAGTTTGAAGGGAGGGGTCTATGTGTTGGTTAACAAGGCCCTCTGAATAGTGAAATTATGACATTCTGAAGTGTGTAGAGGTATGGTGTGTGGTGTGTAACAACAGTTCTCTGGTCATAACCTTGATACAGTGATTAATAAATAATTTGTGCAGGAAATGTGTCTAAGGTGCGTATAGATGGCCCTCTGAATTCTGTAGAAAGGGCAGTGTATATTAGTAGGTAGGGTTCTGAACTGTGTGGAGAGGTGACTGCTATGTGTATAGGAATTGTTCACCTAAGTGTGAAGGAAAGGTTCTCTGAGATTTGTAGTGCAGATGATTTGAGGTGTTCAGAGAGGCCTCTATTAAGTATGCAGGAGGAATCTATAAGGGGTGTAGAGGGCTGTTGTCTATGTAGCAGTGTTCTCTGTTGTGTACTTTGAGTCCTCAGAAGTGAATAATGAAATCTATCTGCTATGACTAGGTAGAACACAATGAGATGTAATGGGAATATTCTTTGAGTATAATAGGGAGAATCCCTACATTTTTTAGGGAGGTCACTCAACAGTGTTTTCAGTCTTCTCTGAGGTGTGTCAGACCAACCCTCAGAGTTGAGTAGAGAGGGCACTTTGCTGAGTAATAAGTTTTATCCGAGTTGTGTAGTAGGGTGTGTTGTTTGTAGGATGGAAATTCTGAGATTTGAATTAGTATCTCAGTGGAATTTATAGGAAGCACTCTCTGGGGTGTATAGAAAAAGCTGAGTTGTTAAGTGTTGCTCAATAAAGTGTGAAGCCAGTGTACCTATGTGGTATATGAATGGGAATTTGAGTTGTGTAGAAATAGCTCTTGGTATTAGTAGGGAGTCTTTATTTAGACATGTAGGGAAATGAGTTTGAGGTGTAAAGATTCTCTGAGGTGTTAAGTGGGTTCTCATTTTTATGTAGGGTGGACTCTCTGACATGTAGGGAGAGCACTCTGAAGGGTGTAGGAGGACTTTATGAGGTTTGTAGGAAGGCTTATTGATGAGAGTGTAAGTGTTCACAGGAATATTTTCAGTGTATAGGAAAGGTCTCTGTGGTGAGTAAATGTTATTTCTGAGGTGTGTATTGCAGGCTCTCTGACATGAGAAGTCTCTCTAAGCTGTTTACAGAAGACTTGCTAAGAAGTATAGTTACTAGGTCTTGTGAAGTACGAGTTTGCACTCACTCAAATATGTAGTTTCATCTCTCTGAGGTGTGGAGGGAATTATGTAAGGTGGTGCTCTTTTAAAGGATAGTATCACAGCTTGAATCAACATCAAATTCAGTGAGTCACAAATATGAGCCACAAATATAAACACACACAGACAAAACACTGAGGGTCTGGTGCTATCTAAATGGAAATCTGAATGGAGGGTTAGACTCTACTCACTTCTAATGGCCTCTCCTGTTTCACCTCTTATCTTCTTGGGAAATATTGCCAGAGTTGTTGGTCCCAACATTGCTACAGTTCTTCCAATCTTGGGAAAGTCCTCTACTAGGAACTTTCCTGAGAAATAAGCATACAAAGATGAGTAGACAACAAGAACTCATGGCTCTGGACTTGCTGTCTCAACACAAGAGAGCAGAATAGAAGTTTATCTGGAATGTGGGTGCCTAGCTACTAGGGTTCCAAGTTCCGTGTGTTCTACTGCCAAGGAAGTGAGGTCACTTCCTTGGGGACTCCATACCCAAAGCCCTTTCTCACACAAAATGCTCCTAATGGCCCACTGAGATGCAGGTTACCCCAATCTTCCCTTGACATATACACAAGAGGATGTGGTTACACTAACACAACCTTGTTCTGGAACCAGATGTCCCAGGTGTAGCCAACTCACCTGGTTTGGAGAGACAGTTTGAATTAGACCCATTTCCTCCTTCTGGCCACGTGGGTGGTCCTGAAGAAGTCTTTATGCCTTACAAGGCCTGAATACTTTTGCATTTATTCCTCTGAGATTATTCTAGGGTATGCTTTTGAAGTTGTCATCAGGTGTATAAGGCCATTTTATATGTACTTTTTGGGAACCCTAATGTTTGAGTCATGTGTCTGTATTGCACCAACATACAGAAAACACACACAGAAAGGAGAGGGACAGGGGATAACATACATCTGTACCATGATGTGAGCCAACAGTGAAAGAGGGGAAATAAAATTCTACCTTGTCCTTGTTTCTACTCTGTCCCGCTGTAAGGTTTTTTCTTCACTGATTTTCAGAGATAGACTCCCTGTGCCATAGACCTTTCAATGATTCCTGTGAAATTTAGATATGTTTCATTATTTCTTCTCATTTTATTATGTTGGTACACTACAAGGGATCACTGGCACCAAATAATTCTATTGTCCAAAACCTGTAGCTTCCCCATCTAAGTGAATCCACATCAGCATCTGGTTTCAAAGAAAAAAATAAATCAGCAAGAGCCATGGTATTTCACTTCCAAGATGTAGTCATCAGAATTCTCACTTCTTTGTCTCCATAGTCCCATAGCAGTGGCACTGCTATATTTCCAGAGATCTTTTGCAAAATTTTGTGGCAGCAAGCAAAGTTCCCGGGATCCCAGTAAATAGCAAGGAACTGGCATTTCTGTTTTCATTTCTAAATTCCTCACATAGATGAAAATATTTTGGTTATAAAATTCATGAATGCAATTTTTATCAAGAATAAATGATAGTGTAAGTTTGCTGAGACTTTGTTCAATACCATGGTCAAAACCATGGAAGTGGAATTCTCTTTCTCTATTTCTTTAGGGAAAGTCTGCATTGCTTCTTTCAAGGTCACAGCAGGTCACTTATTTTAGTGTGTGTTGTTGAAGACAGTTTACTTCTATTCTTCTAACTAAAATTTGGAAAGAAGGCCCCAATAGAAGACCAAATAACCAACACAGAAGGTAATATTTATTCAACATCTAAGGTTACTGGAGCAGTGGAGAGAGAAGGACTGACAATTAAGTTTTGAAAAATGGAAAAGGGCTAGGTAACCACTCTCTTCAGGGGATAGTCATTAATCTAATCCAGGTTCACTGAGTGCCCTGTGCTCACTTTTGAATGAACACAAGAAGCTGATCTCCTTCTCTTCTATTAAGAAAATAAAAAAAAATTAGCTAACTATCTCAAAGACTTAGAATCATCTTGCTTGTGCACCCATAACTAATTGGCTTCTCAGTACCTTCCCACAAACGTGAGAGTCTGATGATAGATCACTGACTTGGAAAGACTTGAATATCAATACTCATATGTGCAATCACCCCTTTGAGAGGGCTCCCAAAATAGGTAATTGCTGAAAGCTTCTGTGTTCCTTGAAATTTACTGGGGAACAACAAATGGGGAGGATCACCACAAGGAAGACCTGCAACTCTGAATGGTACTGAGTTTGGTATGCTCTGAGGCACCAGTGAATTTGAAAAAAGGAAATAGACTCTGTTTTTTTAAGCTGGTAAAATGTATGTCATGGAAAATTCTCCCCGCTCTTATCTCCTGCTCCTGTAGGTATTCATCTTATGACATTATGGCATTATGTGATAATGTTCCCTATCCACTAAGTTTCTTCAGGAAGGAGAAAGAGCCCTTTATGAGCTTTGACAGGCCTGATAGGACCATGAAATGAGCAGAAGTTCAGTCAGTTTCCAAGTCATTATAAAAAGCCTTTAAGCTAGCAAGTTCAGGTAGTGATAATTTCTCATCATTGACCAGTCTTGTAAAATGCCTAAAAATTGATTTGCTGGGATCGTCGCTTACTTCTCCAGAACAGGAGAAAAAAGAAATCACAGAAAAGGGGGATGGATCCTGGGTTTCAGAGGAGTTTGATTCCACTGGAAATAGATTCACTGTCTTAACAAATAAGTCCCATGAACAAGTAGAAAGCCTATATGAGTGCTATTTCCTTGAGTCTAATACATCTTTCTACCAATATCCTCAACATGGTTCTGTCCCCAGTTGTCCTAGTCCTGACTTTCACACTCTGAAGCATGGCATCACCACATCCAAACACTGAGGCGCCAAGCTCTGAGGGCTGTACTATTTCCTTTCTAAGAAGAGCATCCATGATACAGGTGTAGTGTGCCAAACTCTCAATAGAAAAATCACAAGAACATACAATCTTTTAAAATTATGATTTTTCTGACAGCTAGTCCAATGTAGACAAAATAAGAATTTTAAAGTGATTTATTAGGACCACAGCTTCCCTACTGAAATCCAAATTAGGCAAATACAGTGATTAAAGGCACAGTGTGAATCCCAGAACAATCAATGTCAATGCTAGATTGAGACACCCTGGAAACATAGCCCATAGACTTTGCCCTCTGGTGTTCTATTAGCAAGGAGCAGAGAGGGAGAGCAGTCTACAGATGTCCCTCCTCATGTCCTCAAATCTGTAGCTGTGTACTCAGGGTATGGTAATCCTGACAAAGAGACCATGGAACTTAGGGGGCACCTGCTTTGTCTCAGGTGAAAGACTGCAACTCAGATCTGAAGGGTCAAATCCCAGGTGGCATGGAATCCAGTGTGTGACTGAGGAATGTTTCATTGCAGTTGAAATATTGGTGACATGTTCCTCCCAGAGAAGTGAGACAAAGATGATGCTTTTCATGTGGATTGATCAGTTGCCTTCTGAACTCTTTCAGTTACTGGTCATGGTTTGTTTCTAATGGAGCCTGTTGAGAACTTGCATCCTGGTTCCAGTTAGCACTCTGTCTTGCCTGTCTGCTTGCTGCCAGTGAAGCTCATGAAGAGCAGCCCTAGTCATGAGAATTCTATAATAGTATGGATTCTATAATAGGACTACCATTCACAGGACAACTGTTATATCACTTTTGGATGGTGTAGTATTGGTATTACATTACTACTAATGACTTAGGACAGATATTGCATTAGATTGAGGTGTTTTATTATGATATTATTTTTGCATAATAGACTACATAACAGCTATTATATTTGTTATTGATGTTATCACACACCTCTTCTATCAGTATCCAAGGTCTATATAAGCTATTATGTTACTATTAAATGATATGCTATGGATAATGTAAGAGTATTAAAAACCTCAGGGTCATTATTATATTAGTTATTTCCTATAATATGAATATTACATCAATTTTAAAAGGCACCTATCATATCAGTTTGATATGTAATAGTATGGATATCACATTAGTATTAAAAGCCATAAATAAACCTTTAGGTCATATTTAGAAATTCAAGTATGCATATCATTTTAGGATTAAAATCAACATGGTAGTTAATACACTAATTTTAATGATAACTTATAAAAATTATTTAATGCCAAAAATACAGATATTTTATTAGCATAAGTTTGCATAATATAAATATGCTACTGTTAAATGCTACAGAACACCTGTTTACTAGTTTTAGATACTATATCAAGGATATTAAATAAATATTAAAATCCACAAGTAAGTTATTATATTGGTTTCAGGGTTTATGGATATGATGGCATACAGTAATATGAAAGGCTACAGGACATATATTTCATTGGGTTTTTAGGTGATATATGTATGTCATATTTGTATTTCAAGGTAGAGTGGAGCTAGTATATTCATTTTTGATGCTAGGCTATGAATAACACATTAGATTTATAGGCCACAGCACAGCTTCTATATTTGTATCTGATACTCTAGTTTGGATATTATATTAGTATTTGAGTACTCTGAATGGCTGTGATATCCATTTCTAATTTGTAATATCAGACTGTTCATTGCTTTTATTTTTATTTTTTCTGTAATTTACATGTTAACTTTTAAAAACTAAATGGTATTTATAAAAAAAATGGTCAAGTGAGGATTGTATATGAATGTGAGAATCCACAGAGCAAATACTTTGTGAGTATTATAGGCCATAGTGAAGATTTTATGTGTTAGAGGTCAAGGGACAATATTATGTAAAAGTTACCAGAAGGAGGATAAGTAAATGTCATAAAAGGACCACAAAAGGATATTCTGTATCACTGGCTATAATGAGGTAATTTTCAGCGTGTCAGAGACATTGTGAAGGTATTATGTGAGTGTTGGTAGGTAGATTAAAGATATTATGTGAATGTGAGCTGCCAGAGTGAAGACATAATGTGTCAGAGGTCTCAGTGAGTGTAATGTCTGGATTTCAGTGGCTACAGTGAGGACAGTTTTTCAAGGTTAGTGGTCAGAGTGAGAAGATTATGTGAGAACCTGAGGCCATAGTAAGTATATTATATGGATGTCAGAGGCCAGGTAAGGACTTTATGTGAGTGTCAGATGTTATAGTGAGGGTATAAGATGAGTTTAAGAGGCCACATGGAGGAAATTTTATGTGTGTAAAGAAGGAAGAGTATTGAGTAAGAGACAGAGGTTTTAGTATGGACATTATGTGCATGTAATTATTCATAGTAAGGATATTATGTGAAAGTCAGTGTCCAAAGTGAGGGTAATATCTGACTCTGAGAGGTCACACGATATGTGAGTTTCAGAGGTCACAGTGAAAATATTATGTGAAAGTCAGAGGCCACATTGAGGTTTAGATGTTTGTGTCAGAGGCCACAATCAGGGTTTTATGTGATTATCAAGGTACCAGTGAGGGAATTTTATGAGTCAGACCAAGGGAAGATATTATGTGATTGTCATGGCAACAGTGAGTGTATTATATGTGTCAAAGGACACAGGATATTATGTGAGAGTTAAAGACCATAGTGAGGATATTGTGTGTTAGAGGGCACAGTGAGGACTTTATATAATATCTGAGTCCATATTGCTGACATTACATCAGTGTCAGATGCCAGGCTATGTTTATTGAATGTCAGAAGCCTCAGGGAAGATACTCAATGAGTGCCAGTGGTCACAGTGATCACATTGAGAATATTATGTGTCAGTGGTAAGAGTGATGATATTATGTGAGTGTCAGAGGCTACAATGAGGGAATTATGTGAGTCCTATTGGCCACAGTGAGGATATTATATCAATATCAGAGGCCACATTGAAGATATTATGTGAATGTAGGAGGCCACTGTTATGGTATTTTGTGAGTTTCAGAAGCCAGAGTGTGGTAAAAGTCAGAGGTATAATTGTGTATATTATGTGTCACAGGTCACAGTGATGGTATTATATGAGTGTCAGGACCAAATGAGGATATTATGTGAGTGGCAACTCTCCCAGAAAGAATATTGTATGAGTGTCAGAGGCTACACTTAGGATATACTGTCCATCACTGGGACAACACTGTGGAAATTCTGTGGGTGTCAATGGCCATAGTGAGAATATTTTGTCACATCAGGGGCTAGCTTGAGGATATTATGAGTGTCTCAAGTCACAGTGACTGTCTTGGACCATAGTGAGTGCATTATGTGAGTGTCAGAGGTGACAATTATATTATGTGAGTATATGAGGTCACATTGAAGGTATTTGGTGAGTATTAGAAGCCACATTGAGGGTATTATATGGGTGTCAAGGTAATAGAGATGGCATTTTGTGAGTGTCAGATGCCAAGAGAGGATATTATGTGAATAGCAGGGGCAAAAGTGAGTATATTAAGTGAGTGAAAGAGGTCACAGTTAGAATATTATGTGAGTTTCAGAGGCCAGATTGAATTTATTATATGAATATCAGAGACCAAATGTGGATATTATATGAGTGTCAGAGGCTACATTGCAAGCATGATGTGAGTGCCTCAGGCCACAAAAAGATATTATGTGCATGACAAGTCACATTGAATGTAATATGCGAGTATAGGAGACCATTCTGTGGATATTTTGTTAGTATCACAGATTAGAATAAAGATACTATGTCGGTATCAGAGACCAAAAGGATGACATTATGAGTCCAAAAATTCACAGAGAGGATATTACATCAGTTTTAGACATCACAAATTATGTCAATGTCAGAGGTGAAAACGAGGATATTTTATGTGTGTCAGAGGACCCAGTGATTATATTTATGTGACTTTCAGAGGACACAGTGTGATATTATGTGAGTGACAGAGAACAAAGAGGTAGTAGTCTGGGTCTGAGGTCAAAGTGTGTGTATTATGTGATTGTCAGAGACCAGAATTGGGGATTTATTTGAGTGTCAGAGGGTACAGTGAGGGTATTAAGTGAATGACAGATGTCACAGTATAGTTATTATGTGTCAGCTGTAGCATCGATAATATTATGTGTCAGAGGCCATTTAAGGATAAAATGTCTCTGTCAGAGGTCAAATTGAGTGCATAATGTGAGTTTGTGAGATCACAATGAGATTATTTGAGTGTCAGTGGTCAATGTGAGAATATTACATTAGTGTTAGAGGTCAAGTGATGATAATTTGTGAATGTCATAATCCAAAGTGAGGATATTACATAAGTAACAGAGGTCCCAGTGAGGTTATATTGTGATTATAAAAGGTCACAGTGAGGACATTATGTGAGTGTCAGAGGTCATGTGAGGACATTATGTGACTATCAGATTCACAGTGAGGATAATATGTGAGTGTCACATAACAGGTGAGGAAATTAAGCGAGTATTGGAGGTACCAGTAAAGATAAATAAAAGTGTCCAAAATCATTTCAGAAAATAATGTGAGTGTCAAATATCACAGTGAGGACATAATGTATGAGTGGTCACAGAGGTATTATGTTAGTTTCTTGAAAAGAACAATGAGGATATTAATTGAGTGTCACAGGGCTCCCAAGAGGAATTGTGTGAAAGCCAAAGGACACACTGAGGGTATTCTGTGAGTGACTTAAGCCATGTCAGGATATTATGTGTGTGAGAGAGGTCACACTAAGGTTATTATGTGAGTAACAGAGGTCACACTGAGGATATTATTTCAGAATTAGAGGCCAAAGGAGCATATTATGTGTCTGTCAGAGAACACAGTGAGTATATTTTATGAGTGTGATAGACCAGAGTGAGGGTAATAAGTGGTAGAGGTCACAGTGAGGGTAATCTGTGATTGTGAGATGTTAGATGAGGGTATCATGCCAGTGATAGAGGCCAATGGAGGACAATTATGTCAGAGGTCAGAGTGAGGGTATGTGTCAAATATCCCATTGAGGATATGACATTAGTGTCAAAGGGCAAGTGAGAATATTTTTTACTGTCAAAAGTGACAATGAGTTTATTTTGTGAGTGTGAGATGTCAGCGTGAGGATATCGTTGAGTGTCAGAAGTCAAGTCATGCTATTTTGTGGCTATCAGAGTCACAGTGAAGATATTCTTTGAGTGTCACATGCCATAGGGAGGTAAAGTGAGTATCATAGGAAGTAATAATTATATTATATCAGTGTCAGTGGTCACAGTGAGGTTGTTCTGTCACTCTTAGGGTTTTATGTGAGTTTCAGAAGCCACTATGAGGAGATATGTGTATCAGAGAAAAAAGTGAGGTTATTATGTCAGTTTCAGAGGCCACAGTACAAGTTTCATGATTATACCTGAAATCACACTGAAGGTATTTTTTGAGTGAGAGAGGTCACAAGAAGGATAATTTTTCAGTGTCAGAGGTCACTATGGGGTTATTATGTGAGACTAAGAGGCCATGTTGATGGTATAATGAGAGCTTCAGGGGTCACAGTGTGGGTATTTGGTGAGCATCATTGGTAACACAGAGGTTACTACCTGAGGGTCAGTGGTCACAGTGAGGTATCATGTGAATGTCAGGGCAGTAGTAATCACAGAAAATGAGTTTAGAATCTACATAATTAAAATGATCCGTGCAGCAAAATTTAATAGAGCAAATTCAGGCAATGTATGATCACTCCAATAAGCAGTTAAAATAGCAAAGGCAGGAAGGAAAAGAGAACTTCAATAAAGAGATTCAGATTCTGGAAAAAAAAGCCCAAATACTTGAAAGAAATAATAAACCAAATTAAATCTCGATAGCATCACCAACAGACTAGATCTTGTGGAAGACAGAATCACAGACAATGAAGACAAAATACTCAATCTTGAAAATAAAGTTGACCAAACTGGAAAGATGGAAATAAATCATGAATGGAACCTCCAAGAATTATGGAAAATCATGAAAAGACCAAATTTAAGCATTATCCAGATCGAGGAAGGCACAGAGATACAAACCAAAGAAATGAACAATGACTTCAATGAAATAATGTCAGAAAATTTTCCTAACCTGAAGAATGAAATGGAAAATCAAATACAAGAGACTTACAGAACACAAGATGCACAAAATTACAACATCACACCAAGGCACATTATAATGAAAATACTTCACATACAAAATGAAGATAGGATTTTATGGGCTGTGAGAGAAAATCATCAGATTATATATAAGGGGAAACCAACACAGATAACAGCAGATTTTCTCAGCCTAGACCCTAAAAGGAAGAAGGGCCTGGAAGAATATAATTCAAGCTGTGAAAGAACATGGATGCCAATCAAGAATCATACCCAGCAAACTGAACTTCAGATTTGATGATGAAATAAAATATTTTCATGATAAACAAAAGCTAAAAAACATACAAATAGAAAGCCTGGAGTAGAGATCATTGTCAGCAAAATATTTAATGAGGAGAAAGTGAAAAACAACAATACAAGTCCACAAATGGAGAAACTACCCTAAAGAAAAAGTCAATCAAAGGAGAAACCAAGTCAAGTTAAAAACCAAAATTAAGCCAAAGTGACCAGAAAAACAAATCATATCACAATGGTAAACCTGAGGATTAATGACCTAAACTCATTAATCAAAAGACAATGGCAGGTTGAATTAAAAAGAAAGTACCCAATAATATGCTGTCTTCAAGAGACTCATAGAAAATGACATCCACAAATTAAAGGTGAAAGGATGTGGAAAAACAAACCATGCACATGGACTCAGTAAAAATGCAGGGGTCTATAAGCTCATATCAGAAAATGTGGACTTCAAATCTAAGTCAGAAAGGATAAAGAAGGACATTTCATACTGCTTAGGGAAATGGTAAAGCAGAAAGACATAACAATTTTAAATATTTATGCCCCAAACAATGATGCATCCATGTATAACAAACAAACCCTTCTCAATTTGAAGAATCAAATAGACCACAACCTAGTAATACTGGGTGACTTTACCATACCACTCTCACCACTACATAGATACTCCAAACAAAAAATTACAAAGAAACTATAGAATTAAACAATATAATCAATGATATATACTTTGTAAGGTATAAAGCCACTCCCCCACCCACCCACCAGGTACAGGAATTTCTGGCCTCCCAACCACTTGTCAATCTGCGCTCTGCCCACCTCTCCCTTTACAGGAATTTCCAGCCTCCCCACCACCTGTCAATCTGCGCTCTGCCTGCCTCTTATGTTACAGGAATTTCCGGCTTACGCCACCACCATTTTCCTGCTTTCCTCATTATGTTCAAACATGCTATTGGTTCATCAGTCAGCATGTAAGAATTCTCCTCCACTATTGGTCCCTTCCAGCTGGCAAGATTCCAATATCTGGGAGAAGCCATGCGCCATCTTTCTCTTTTCACCACTTCTTTTCTCCCAGAGCAGACGTGTTTGCTCTCTGCATAAATAAAGTCTCTTGTGTGAGATCTCGTGTTTGCAGAGCATTTTTTTCTGGGAGCTATGGGCGAGCCACAACTGCCCCTTATATCTGGTGCCAAAAATGCCCTAACATACTTAATGGGCATGTATAGAGTATTTCATCCATCATCAAGTGAACACACTTCCTTCTCAGCAACTCATAGATCCTTCTCCAAAATATGCTAAGCCACAAAAAAGCCATTACTAAATACAAAAAAGATAGAGATACTATCTTGCATTCTATCAGATCATGATGGAATGCAATTAGAAAACAATAATAAAATAAAAAACAAAAACTTCTACTACACCTGGAAGATAAATAATATGCTATTGAATGATGCAATGATAACAGAAGACATTAGGAAGAAAATTAAAAATCCTCAGATAAAAGAAAACAACACAACATATCAAAATCTCTGGTACACTCTGAAAGCAGTACAAAAAGGAAAGTTCATTGCATTGAGCTCATATATTAAATGAATAAAAAGTCAACAATTAAATGACTTAACATTACATCTCAAAGCCCTAGAAAAGAAAAAAGCAGATCAATATCAAAAGTAGAAGACAAGAAATAATTAAAATCAGAGCTGAAATCAATGAAATTAAAACAAAGGAAACAATTCAAAAAATTGACAAAACAAAAATTTGATTCTTTGTAAACATAAACAAAATAGATAAACCCTTAGCCATACTAACAAAGAGGAGAGAGAAAACTCAAATTACTAAAAATCATGATAAAAATAAATATCATGACAGACATCATTTAAATACATAAGTAGAAGCTACTTTGAAAATCTATAGTCCAACAAAATAGAAAATATTAAAGAAATTGACAAATTTTTAGAAACATACAATCCTCCCAAATTGAATCAGGAAGACACACAATGTAAGCAAATCAATTTCAAGCACTGAAATAGTGAAACCATCAAAAGTCTAATACCTAAGAAAAGTCCAGAATTAGATGGATTCTCAGTCGAATTCTATAAGTCCTTCAAAGAAGAACTAATACAAATATTCCTCAATGCATTCCAGGAAATAGAAAAGAAGGGAACCCTTCCAAACTCATTCTATGAAGCTAGTATCACTCTGATACCAGAACCAGACAAAGATGCATCAAGGATAGAAAACATTAACTCAATATCCCTGATGAACATAGATGCAAAAATCCTTAAAAAAAATTCTGGCAAATTGCATAAAAGAACATATTAAAAAAATAGTGCTCTCTGACTGTGTGGTTATTATACCAGGGATGGAAAGTTGGTTCAACATCTGGAAATGAGTACATAATTCATCACATCAGTATACTTAAAGTTAAGAATACAGCACTCCTTCATGCTCAAAACAGTAGCAAATATAGGGATAGTAGAAACATACCTCAACATTATAAAGACTTTCTATGCTAAGTCCACAGACAGCATCATTCTTAATGGAGAAAAACTGAAAGCCTTCCCTCTAAAAATTGGAACAAGACAGGGATGCCCTCTTTCACCAGTTCTATTGAAAATCTTTCCTGAAACACTAGCCAGAGCAGTTAGACAGACCAAAGTAATTAAAGGTTATATGAAAAAAAGAAATCAAGTTCTCCCTATTTGATGATAAAATAATTTTATATTTATAGGGTCTAAAAATTTTCACTAAAAAACTTCTAAACCTAATAAATGAATTCAGAAAAGTAGCAAGATATAAAGTCAATACACAAAAATCTAATGCATTTCCATTCATAAGTAATGTATCCTCTCAAAGAGAAATTAGAAAAACCACTCTTTCACAATGGCCTCAAAAATAAAAACACATGGGAATCAATGTAACAGAAGAGGTGAAAGACTGCTACAATGAAATCTACAGAACTCTAAAGAAATAAATTAATGAAAACCTTAGAAGATGTAAAGATATCCATGTTCTTGGATAGGCAGAATTAATATTGTCAAAATGACCATAGTACCAAAGGTGCTAAATGGATTCAATGCAATTCCAATTAAAATCTCAACGATATTCCTCATAGAAATAGAGAAAGCAATCAGGAAATTCATCTGGAAGTATAAACGACCCAGAATAACTAAAACAATCTTGAGCACAAAGAGTGAAGCAGGAGGTATCACAATACAAGATCTTACACTATAGTACAGACCAATAGTAACAAAAATGGCATGGTATTGGCACCAAAATAAACAGGCAGACCAATGGTATAGAAGACACAGAGACAAACCCACAAAAATATACTTACTTCATACTATACAAGGGGCCAATAATAAACAATGGATAAAAAAATAGCATGTTCAAAAAATTGTGCTAGGAAATCTGGAAATCCACATGCAGTAAAATGAAATTAAACCTCTATCTCTCACCCTGCATGAATCTCAACTCAAAAGGGTCAAAAACTTAGGCATTATACCAGTAACCCTGCACCTAATAGAAGAAGTAGGCCCAAGTCTTCATCATGATGGCTTAGGATCAGACTTCTTTACCATGACTCCCAAAGCACAACAAATCAAAGCAAAAATCAATAAATGGGATAAGTTCAAACTAAAAAGCTTGTTCTCAGCAAAGGATACAATCAATAATGGGAAAAGAGGGCCTACAGAGTAGAAGAAAATCTTTTCCAAATGCACTTTATATAGATCACTAATCTCCAAAATTTATAAAGAACTTACAAAACTTTACACCAAAAGTACAAAAAAAACCATCAATAAAGGGGCCAAGAAACTGGACAGACTCTTTACAGAAGAAGAAATACAGGTGACTAATAAATACATGAAAAATTGTTCAACATCTCTAGTAATTAGAGAAATGCAAACTAAAACAAGTGTAACTTTTCATCTTACTCCAAATAGAATGACTATTTTCAAGAACACAAACAATAATAGATGTTGGTGTGGATGTGGGGAAAAGAGTACATTCATACATTGCTGGTGGAGTTGCAAATTATTGCAGCCCCTCTGGAAAGCAGTATAGAGATTCCTCAGAAAACTTGGAATGGACTCATCTTTTGACCTAGCTATCCTACACCTCAGTTTATACCCAAAGGAGTTTACATTAGTATACTACAGCAATGCAGCCACATCAATGTTTATAGCAATTTAATTCACAATAGCTATATTGTAAAACCAAACTAGATGCCCTTCAACAGATGAATGGATAAAGAAACTGGGGTATATATACACAATGGAATATTATTCAGCCATAAAGAATAATATTATGGCATTTGCAGATAAATGAAAGGAATTAGAGAATATCATGCTAAGAGAAATAAGCCAATCCCCAAAAAGCAAAGGCTGAATGTTTTCTCTGATAAGTGGATGATGATACATAATGGTGGTAGGGGGTTAGAGAAAAATAGAAGAACATTAGATTACAAAGAGGAAAAAGAGAGAGTGGAGGGGGCAGTGGTATGAATGATGGTGGAATGAGACAGACATCATTACACTATGTACATGTATAATTACATGAATAGTATGAATCTACATTGTGAAAAACCAAGAAATGAAAATTTGTACACCATTTGTGTACAATGAATTAAAATGCAGTCTATAAAAATTAAAAAATAAAGTAAAAAAACAATGAAGACTTGGTTGCTTTATCTTGTCAAACTCTCTGGATTAGGGGAGCATTATTTATTATTCACTTACCTGCAAGATTACTGCAGTAGTATCACTTTCTATAATGTAAATATTGGTAAATTTTTTCTTTGATGCCAAAATTTGGTTACTCATCCCACTAATATTATTAGTGTTTGGATATGTGATTATAGGCAGGACAGATCCTACGGACGGGAATGAAGAAGGGTTAGACACAGTGCAAACTCTCCCTACTGAACTCTAGAGTTGTTTTATCCACCTTGCATCCTGTGTCCCCAGTGTGGTTCATGTCAAACTGGTTGCAGTACTTTGACTCCCATGCCATTTAGCACTTAGTAAATTGTCTGTTGATCTGGCAAACTTCAGTAGACTGTGGGCCCTCAAGACTGGAACTGTATCATGTTCCCCAAGGTGTCTCCCAGCATCTAGCTTGTTGACTTGAGAACAGATGATGTCAGCAATTATAAGAACCATCTAAATGAAAAGGTACCAAAGAATTCATAAAGAGATGTCAATAAAAGATAAGGGTTAAAAAATCAAGTCTGTTTACCTTTTGAGTTGACGGTTTGCCTGTAAAAATTATACATGCCAAGTACCATCTCTGTGCCAGAAGTATGATGTACACAATGAGATTTAGGGTCTTATTGGAAAATGATAACCTAAAGAGATTCTAATTGCTATTTCACTTCTCTGGCTTACTACTGGAATTGTGGTAGGCTAGCATGATGTGACTATGTCCCAGGAAAAATTGGGTTTCTTTCTTTCCCCTGGCTCTTTTTCCTGTCACATGAAATCAAGCTTTAGTCACACACAGCAAAACATTGATTTTTAACCATTTTAACTTCAGCAGAGAAGCAAAAACTAGTAATTTATGTAAAATTAGCAATGAGCAAATCTACTACTTTAAAAATCTTTAGCCTTGTCATCCTAATCTTTTGTTAAAATTATACATACCAAGTACAATCTCTGTGCCAGAAGTACAATGTACACAATGAGATTTAGGTTCTTATTGGAAAATGTTGATAAAAGGCCTCATTGTCTGAAAGGCTCAAGGTTAGAACAGCAAAGCTCTGGGAATGAGTAGAGTAGAAAGGACTCATGTGGCCACAGTGAGCTCCTTGGGGCAAGACCCAGAGTTTCTGTGGAATTCAGCAAGTATTTGTAAACAATGAATGGCCTCTCCTCTCCCTCCTTATTGGGAACTCTGCCCATGATTGAAATATGGCTTGATGACCTCCTAGAAAACGTTTGGGGAATGACTGGAATTATGCTAATTTCCTCATCCAGTATTCCCAACAATAAGTATTGTTCATGTCCACAGTTGTTCTACACATTATCAGGATCTCTTGGAGTTGAGAAGTATGTACCCACGGGTTCTGAAAATTAGGATCCATTCACCTGGATTTTGTATTAAAATAAAGATAGCTGAGTTCTTAGTTCTTTGATAGAGTCTGACATAAACATTTCATTCCAGTGCCTAATAATGTCCTTGGTTCAGGGGTGATACTTTGTTAACCACTGAAGACCAGCAGTTCCTAGTTTACATTTAGAAATCTGCAGAATAAATTGCACTGTGTGTGGTGAGGGATGATATTGGTGATTGGCCCAGGGGTGATCTACCACTGAGCTGTATACTTAGTCCTTTTTATTTTGAGACAGTGTCTTATTAAGTTGCTAAGCCTGACCTTGAACTTATGATCCTCTTGTCTCAGTCCTGAGTTACTAGGATTTTAACCCTGTTTTACTGTACCAGGCTTTATTACTGCATTTAAAAACTACTTGCTTGAGAGTTTCAATTGTAGTTTTACCAAATAGTCCTGGATTTTCTCTTGGTGACATTCAAAGGGAAGCCCCCCCAAAAAAATTATAACCCAGTCTGGATGTTTGATGGGTTATATGACCTTGGGCACTCCTTTCTTGGTTGGATCATGTAACTAAGGAAAAACAATTTTGCACCTTTCAAAATATTATTATTCTTCCAATGAAAAGGAGAGTTGAACAGAGCAATTTTTAAAATGATAAACAAAAAACATAATATAAGGAAGATTTTCTGAATAGAGACATTGTAACTGATGGATTTTCACTATTCAGATTGTGATTATGTCCCCACTAAACATATAAAAGAAATCTCTTTCAAAATAACAAACCTCTTCCACATATGCTATTAATGTACTGGAATAGGAAACAAATTAGGCTTGGTCTACAACAAATTTTAATTGATGCTGGTAGTTTCCCTGTTGTGATCTTTGTAAAGGTAGACTGGTGTGACAACTGACAGAGCTGAGGAATTTCTACACATGACCATTCATGTATATTAATAGTTCATTCATCTACAATCATTGTAGCAGGCTATAGCAGATATTAAATAATTCCAAATAAGGAGAAAAGGCACTAGACTTTCTGGAAGATATAGGATTTTGAACTAAGACATATTTTATAAAGAGATAAATGCCAAAGACACTGTGCTAAGTGTTGAATGTCAAGGATACAGATTTACAAAGTGAAAGGTTTTTTTCAATTGGATAATTTGGCATTTTGAGCTTACATTTCTCTTCCATTTCAACTTTTTAAATAGATTTTTATCAAATTTGAAATGCACTTGGTAGTACAGATACATGTTGAAAGCTGGTGGAACTAGTTTAAATTTGCATTTGAGACTGTGTGCTAAAATTTTTAGTTTGACAAATATAAGCCAGCAAATATCTGCAATGCTTTTAAGCAGGGATTGTTAGAGATATACAACATGTGTATTAACAGGAATAAACAAAGTGCACAGAGACTGAGTGGTTCTTTGCATCTAGGGTCTGGACAGATTCTGAGGAAGAAGTGCCACCTAAGCAGAGCTGGGAGAAAGGACAGGATTTTGATAGAGAACAAAGCATATTTTAGAACTTAATAGATCTACCTAGTTTGCATTGGGAAAGCATATTCAGGAAGAGACCTGGTGATAGATGAATTCTAAAAAGAAGGTGTAGGCCTTGAAGAGGTCCACCTTTATATGTTGTTATACCTTCAACAGTGATATCCATGTGAAGGAAGACATTAATAGAAAGTGAAAGGACAGGAAGATAAGAGAAAATTATTAAAGTACTTCAAATAATGAAGGTAAACTGGACATAGGAATCAATTTTGAAGACATTTCAGAGGCAAGATTGAGAAGAACTTGAGTTTAGTTTGAGGAATAAGCAAGCAGTGAAAGTGAGGAAGAGGCAAACTAACGATGAGACTGGCAATATTTTAGTAACAAAAGCTAATGTGAATTTAAGGCTTCCTGTGAGCCAGTCTGGGCCACTCATCATAATTTTTTATTTAATGCTATCAGTAGTGCTATTTTAAAGTTGAGGAAACTAAGGCACGGAGATATTGCCCAGTTTACCCAAGATCACACTAGTAAGTGTCAGAGCATGAATAAAATTTAGTTTCCAATCCCAACCACTACTCTCACTGACTTAGAGCACCAGAGAAGAGCAACTCTGTAGGAAAAGCACTGACTGGAGATGCTGAAAGTGGAAATGGTTGTCAGGTCGATGTATGACTATGGAGAAAAGTAGGCGGAGGACAGAAGTCTGGCCTATGCTGCAATGTTAAAAGGACTGTGATCCCCCTCCACTGCCTCCTTTCCCCCACTTCCCCACACATCACACTGCCCTCAGTCAGGAACTAATCTGCCTTTCTATCAAGTGCATTTTCCTATTGATTTCTTAAAGTTGCCCCAGGTTATCTCAGGCCAGCCACCCCAAACATCCTTCTGAGTGTACAGCATTGATTTGACCATTTGTACTCTATAGATTAGATGCTGAAGGACAGGAAATTGAAGGGAATGAGCTCCACAAACAAGCACATTCTGACCTGGAGCACTGAGTTCCAGCTTTGCTTGGAACTTCTGCCAGACATGTCCTCAACATTAGCTACTTTTTGGACCATCTTTTGGATGTCTTATATTCAATATAATTTGTAATTTTATCACTCCCTTTTCTATCAAATATTCATTATGTGAAGGAAAAATGGGGAACTGTAGTAAAGAGTCCATAAAAAGGACTAAGAAACATGCCAATAAAGCCAGGCTAATTGAAAACTGTGACAACTGAGTGTACCCAAATAAAGAGTTATGGACAGAAGTCAGTGATCTCTTTAAAACAACAGATAGGACTAAAAAAGGAAAAAAAAAAAAAAGGGGATTCATTTTTTAAAATACTTTTTAGATGTTGCTGGACCTTTGTTTTATTCATTTATTTATATGTGGTGCTGAGAATCAAACCCAGTGCCTCACATATGCTAGGCAAGCACTCTACCAGTGAGCCACAACCCTAGCCCCATAAAGGATATTCTATTGAAAATATCAAAAAGATGGACAAAAACCCCAAATATAATATTAAAACCCCCTAACAATGATAATTCAAGGCCTACTCTCCTTCATTGTTCACTCCAAGTCAATGGGAATACTGGTTAGGAGCATAAATAATAGACTATAAATTATAGGTGAGAATTTGAAAACACAGTTGAGGTAGATAAAATTTTGGGAAAAATAAAATTTTAAAGCACCATAAAAGAAAAAGAACCTGGAATATACCAAAAAAACACTGAATAAATTGAACCAGTAATTAAGACAGCCCCTAACCCCTTCCAAAGTAAGAAGTTGGACAATTTAGTACAGAAAAATTTTAGTCAGAACTTAAAATTAGGTGTTGCTACTTACTAGTTGTGACTTTTATGTAATCAGAACTTTAACTGCTCATTTGTAGCCCCTAGATATCAATTGAAATGACAGCCCTTAATAAGCAAGAAAGCACAGATGTAAATAATTTGCTGAAATAGTCTGAAAAGTGCAAAAATATATTTACTTATTAATTGATATTTATTGGACTTCTAACAGATGCCAGGCTTTGTAGTTTGATATTTAGTGATGAAGTTTAATATTTAAACTTACTCTGGACTAAACAGGAATTAAGCTACAAGACAGTATAGGAAATCATTTTGACATATATGATCCTAGACAATAAAACATCTATGTGCAGACAGCCAGGTATAAACAGGAGGCCTTTACTTCAGATTGTTCAGTTGGGAGCACAGATGATGGATTTGCTTCAGACTTGACACTTGTCACTAAAACATATACTTTTTATCTTGCTATTTATCTTCTTAGTTGCTAGCAATACGGAAATTAACTCTATATTTTTTTTCTTGTGAGTTATCTTTCTAATAAGTTTATTTATCAATGAAAATATTTTTTCAGGAGTTGGGGTTTAGAGCTCAGTTGTAGACAGCTTGTATAGCATGTGTGGGGCACTGGGTTCAATTCTCAGCACCACGTATAAACAAATAAATGTCCATTGATGAATAAAACAAAAAAATAAACTATTTGTGCACAATGAAACTACATGCATTCTCCTGTCATGTATAACTAAGTAGAACCAATAAAAAATATTTTAAAAATACATTTTCAACTCTAAAAGAGATACTTCATCTATATACTTCAAGATAAACAATCCTCATTTTTAGTTTACTTAGAAACAGTTTTGTAGTGTTTTGGAAAAATGATGACAAATTCCAAAATATAGTATTAGAAACTATAGAATTACAAAAGTCTGATTTAAAGTAGATCAGCATTTCTAGATAGCCTAGAACCTTTTTAAATCCAGTATTTGATTATGCTTTAGTGACATCTAAATTATGTACTTTTTTCTAGTATTCTGTCATATAGAAAAATTAAGTATATTTTATGGGCTTTATTCTTCTTTGCTTTAGGTAATCTTGCAATTGTCATCTGAAAATCATTCTATATAATGGATTGGCAATTGATCCATCACACGGGTGATGAGACAACCAAACTACTGTGATCTGTTTGGGAATGTAAGGAACACCATTTTTTCCCAGAGAATTCATAATAATTATTTTAACTTTCTTGGCCCCTGCAGTTCCCCACACTGCTTAACAGTCACATGTCAGTGCCAATCACATCTGGACAGAGATGATTCTCCAGTACTGTTTAATTTGAGCTCTCAGAAATTCTAATAAAGTGTGGCTGAAATTAAAATCTCATTAACTGATCAAGTTTATCCCCCTAGTCTAGTTTACCTGTGTCAAAAGAAAGATATTGTGAAACTCTCTGTCCATTTGGTTTGCACTTATTATAACATGGATAGTCTACATTTATGTTGGCATTTTAAAAACTGTTTTTATATATTCAACTACATATGAAAATCCACTTTTAATTAAGTGAATTTTAATATTTTTGTTTTTATATGCTCTTAGCTCTTAAGCATTGAACACTGTTGACAGTAAAGAAATTTTCTTAATATTTTCAGTGGAACTAATAAGGATATGAACTTTTTGTCTTTTTAATTCTGCATATGCTTAATTGTGCTTCTATATACACTATAATCAGCTGTGCCTTCCTTTGTATTCAATTTTGTGTAGAATATTTATATATTTTTAGTATTAAGAGAAAATATTTTAAAGACAAAATTTAGTACCAAAGAAATCTCTAGTAAAATTTCATTATTTTTTACAATAGACAAAATATGAAAGCATATCATATCACTTTTCCCTTTTAGCTATCAATTGTGTAGGAATTGCCTTAGAATCTCTTTTCAATTAAAATTAATTAAATGTAATATCAAAGTAACATTTTTATAAAAGTAAAATAATCCATACTTAGACAATAAACATTTAAAAGAAAATATTCTCAAGAGCATTTTCAAACTTTGAAATCAATTAGATATTCTTACCTTTTCCCCTCCCTGACAAAAATCTGAAATGGATAGTCACCAGTCCATACCATATAGACTGTTATACTTTCTAGTTGAGCATATTATTTCAAAAGATTAGCCCTGATTCTTCCTATAGAAAAATCACACTCAACTTATACATTTACTGTATATTTATGCAGTAAATAGAAGTACAATAGAAGCTGGGTTTCTCTAAATACCTGCAACTATAATTAACATTTAAAAATCTAATATTTTGAAAGCTAACCAGTGATAAACTCAAACAACAAAGAAGTGATTTTTGTAACACTTTTGTGAGGATAGCCACAATTTTTGATGGATCAAAAAAGTATTGTAATACAAATATCAAAATAGGTAATGAAGGCATTGTTTGTAGAAACTGAGACATGATAAACTGCTTTATATTTTAGTAAATTGATGGTACCATTAGAAGAAAACCTGGCAAAAATTCTTCAGGAATCACCTCACTGTGGAACTACCTGCAGACACAACAAAGAGATTCTTTGTGTAGTATAATTTAGAAGAGTGATAAAACATTTTCTGTTCTATAAAAAAAGAAAATCATGAGGCACCATTACAGTAGCACCAAACCTATGCATGAAGCAGGAATGTTTCAAAGTAAATAAATGAACTAGAAAGTGTCCATTGAAGATTAGGTTAACTGTAATACTTAACTACAATGTAACAGAAACCAACTTGTATTGTGACTAGTTAGGTGATCCAAACCAGGCATTAAATGGCAGGAATTATGAAAAGGCTAAAAATTGAACTTTATAAAAACATATTACTTGAATTCTCAGAAAATAAAATCAGGTTTAGTTAGAAATTTACAGTTTCAATTGGAATCGAGCTTCTCTCTCTTGTGTGGAGACACAAATTTTTAGGAAAAAGCTTCAACTCTAGTATGCTGTAACTGCAAAGTAATGGGACTGGCTCCAAAATCCACAAACAGACACTAATGGTACTCCTTTATAGGTAAAGTCCTTACTAAAATAAAAGGAGCTCATTCTGGGCAGTGACAATTACTGAAAGTGAAATGTGTGAGTTAGAAGCTAAAATGGGCCTTTGAGAATGCTTCCCTTCACCTGTTTTTTGATCAGTGCAGGTTTGCAGAAGAAGCTGAGAGTTGCCTAGGGACACTGAACTCATTGAAGGTAGAACAGTCATGGGCATTCCAATTTCATTTACCCAAGTCCTAGCTTTAATTAACTACTGGTTCAAAACTGTTAGGAAAAAAACATTATTAAAAATTGTAGGAAGAGGGCTGGGGTTATAACTCAGTAGGGAAATAGAGCACTTCCCTAGCATGTGTGAGGCATTGGATTCAGCACCACATATAAATAAAAAAAATAGAGATCAATTGACAACTAATTTTTTTAAAAAATACTTTAGAATAAAAGAACAGGTTCAAAATGCAAGATTCTTAACGAGAAACTAAAATAAATCAGTGGTCAAGAATTTCAAATAAAAAATTAATATATTTTTAAAATTAAATGCTAATTGGAAATATTCTCAGTGAACAGAAATCTTATTCATTGTATCTTTCTTCCTGAAAATACTTTATGTACAGTCTAGATTCACTTACTAGAATTGGGATAATAAAAATTTTGATAGATCAAAATGCTCTATGCAGACACAACTGTAGAAATGGAGAATGACTCTCAGAGCACTGCCTCATGCTGTGTGTGTTCTTAAAATAAGTAATTTAGTCAAAATAGCTCCAAAGGGCAGCAAACCCCCCACCTTCTTTTAATGTTTTCTTGATCAGTGTTAATGAACTACGGCTGGCATTTTTTAGAGGTATACCACCTGAACATTGGTCTCTGTGCATGCCTTTTCTTTGATTGCAAATCTTTATTCACTTTCATATATGTATCATTTATACTGTGATATTATTTTTGTGGAATAAATACTTTGGTATGAGAGGTGTTTAGAGGTAGTGTGTTCATTTTCATCCATTTCCTTTGAATAACCCAAACTTTACTTTTTCCACATGGAAACAAGTTTGGAAATGTATCTTGTTACCTACCATTAAATATAGCACATAAAAAAAACACTTTAAATACAGATATATGAAGAAGTACATATAATTAATGAGGTTGAGCTTGAGAGAGTGGAATGGGTTTAATAAATGGTCCCTTGATCATTTGAATCTTAAATTCTATCAACTGCTATGTACTGAGAAGGGAGAAAAGATGAAGAAAACACCCTGAACCATTGTTTTTCCTTTAGGGTACTTTTTTGATAAAGGAGAATGTGAACTGCCAGGTTAGGTGACAGAGGTTACTAGTCTACCCAATCTCACTTCCATGCTGACCCAGCTCTGGCTTCCACGGGTGAATTAAAAAATGTCTCCTTCTGTGTCTGATACAGGAAGACTGGTGTGCATGTAGGAGAGGAGAGGCAGGAGAAAATAATAGAAAAATGGAGACACAGACTGACATGTTCAGTACTTCTACTGTGCCAGAAAGGATCTCAGAGAACTGCTAGTCACACATTTTATAATGTATTCTTGTATATAGAGTAGGAAATCATTCAGTTTGCGAAGAAACAAACATTTGAAAATAAACTGTTACAGATACCTTTTCTCAAGAAGGAAACAGATTTGTTTAGTCCAGTTTATACACAAAATAGTTTAACTCAAACAGATTTACAAAATGCCCTTTTATGTTTAAATATTCACAGGCATCTCTCCCCCACATGCACACTTCCTTTCTTAACATTACCTGGAACCATAGGGCCCTGTCCACAGGGTTGACACTGGAGAACACACCATATTTACTACTCTCTCTGAGATGAGTCAGGTCCCTAAGGCTGTTTTTTATTTCACTAGATGACATAATTTCAGCAAGTAACAGCAACTATTTATAAGCTACTTATCCTGCATAAGTGTTGTTCCAAAATTTTGTCAGAGCTTACTTTTTCTGTCCTCTGAACAACCTTAGGAGGAAACTACTATCATATATATTATTCTGTAGATAAAGAGATGGAGGCCACAGAGGTTGCCTAACTGGTTAAAGGACACTGAGTTGGCTAGATTTCAAACCCTGCATTAAATATAGATGCCATGATCTTAACCTAAATGTACTTCAAAAGAATCTAAACTTATAACCTGCATCTTGGCACAGAACACTACCTGACATATATAAACCTTAAACATATTTGCTATATTGTCATATTTCTGAGAGAGCAGATTATTGGTCCTTATATAGCTGGTCCTATTTAGACTTCTCCCATAGTGACTTTTTTCCCATTCCTTCATGCCCAGTGGTGTGTGCTTAGAATAACTTGATTATGGGTTAGTTCTTAAGATTCTAAAGTTGCACATTTTGACCTGTTAGGAAAAAGTTTATCTTCTAATTCTAACCAATTTTTGACTGCTACAATTGTCTTTGATTCCATGAGATACAGCAGACAAGATAATTTAATGCAACTGACAAATTTTACTTAGTACCCAGATTTCTTCATGTAGATCTGTCTTCATTTAATCAGCACATGTTACCATTTTCTTAACATGTATCATGTACTAGGGACAGATGAGTGAGACATAATAGTTTCCTTCATGAGGCTTACTATTTTAGTGAGGCAAATAAAATGTGAATAGTGTTACTACAGGGTTAAGGATGAGAATGATAATGGGATGAAGGTAGTAAAATGGCAGGGCATGTAACCCAGTCTATGACAGCATAGGTCATGGGTCAGGGAAGTCCTGGAAGAAATAATTAAATGGGGACATGAGGAAAGAGAGTAGTAAAGAGAAGAACAGAAGAAAAGAACAATCTGAAAAAGAGAAAGGTTAAAGAATAGGTGAGAGAATAAACATAGTAAGAACACAAAAATAAGTATGGTTTGATTTCCCTTCACTGAGAACACAGCCTGTAAATCATCACCATATAAGACAGTAATGTAGAGATTGCGTCAACAGATTATAAATTCAAAGGAAATATGGAGTTTCCAGATAATGGAAAAGTAATGAAGGAGTGATTGGCTAGGAGTCTTAGAAAAGTAAGATGACTAGAGTGGGCCCAAAGTGATCTTTTGCTGATTTTCAGTGTTTCTAGAAAAACCACACACAAAAATCATCCAGAGGGCTATGAAGTGTACACTTGATATATCATCCATTCATTATCTGACAACTTCAGCTGCATACACACACAGGAAAGAGTACATTATGAAAGCTATACAAAAGGAGTTAGTGTCAGTTCAGCTGGGGAAAATGACTGCAACTTTTGTGCCTCTTTTAATCAGCACCGTTCCAAGAAAGACTCAAAGATTCCCAAGTCTGTAGTCACTAGAATTCCATGTTCCAACCAGAGAACAATGTAGCCATCCTTTTCTAAATATGCAAGACCATTGGCAGATGCAAAGCTTTCCTCAGTTCCTAAAAAGTACTATATTATCATCCAGTCACCAGGCACATATTCATGCTCATCTTTATAAGCTGTCCAGGGATCTCACCTGCAGCAGGGCTAATGTGGAAGCAGCCATTATTATTCCTATCCCAGTCCCTCCTATTTATCTCTCTGCCTCCCGCTCACAAAAGTGTATCTGTACCCTAGCCCCTATATATAGTATCTGAAGTAGTAACATAATTTAAATCTTCTTCCAGTACGTTAATTTTCTCATTTCTCTTAGAAGCTGCCAATAAAAAGTCTTCATCAGCATAAAGATCAAAAATTTACCCAAGCATGGCAGTGCATGCCTATAATCCCAGCATCTGGAGTGGCTGAGGCAGGAGAACAATGAGTTTAAACCCAGCCTCAGCAAAGCAAGGCACAAAGCAACTCAGTGAGACCCTGTCTTTAAAAAAATAAATAAATATTAAAAGATAAAAAATTCAAGCAGCTTTATATTTACTAACTTAGTGATAGTCTTCCTATCTTATTGTAATAGAAAATTGGTGAGTGGAATGGATTTTCTAGATCAGTGATGGAAACATTTAACTTCAGCTAAGAATCATGATAACTGAGAGAATCTCCTGTTGAACTAAACCCACAATCTAAACTTAATGTCAGAAAAAAGTTGTGAATTGAGCAGGAAATAGAGGAATATACTGTAATGCTCCTTAAGTCTATAGTAATTCACTAGAAATTTTGGAGATTTCAAGTTTGCTATATATATTTCATAATATGCATTACAAACAAACACATGCACACACAGTTTTCTCAGTATTCCACACATGAGTTTCTATTGCCTCTTACTATTTTTATATGTATGATTTTGTTAGTGAAAAATATAATCAATTGAAGAATCTGTTAGATATTAAAAAAACCAATGACATTAGAAATATTAAATTAAAAGATAAATGTTTTAAAACTATACAAAATGAAAATAACTAAAAAACACACAAAAAAGGCAGAGAATCAAAATGGCACACTACAAAAAAACAAACTGAAAACCAAGGAAATATCAGAGGACTCAACACACAAAAGCCATCTGAGACAAAACAAATAGCTAAGTGGCAGAACTAAGTCCTTCCTTATCAGTAATTATTTTAATTTTAATTGTTTACAAGTCTAAAGTTAAAATGCAGAGATTCAAAGGATGATTTTAAAATAGTTCATCAATATACTATCCACAATAGACTCAGTTTAGATACATACACATACACACACACACACACAGAAGTTGAAAGTAAAAGAATAGAAAAACACATTAAAATTAAATAGTAACCAAAAGTGGAACAAGGTGACCTTACTTTTGTGTGGAAAAAAATAGACTAAGAAAAATTACAGGAGATGAAGGACATTATATATAGATAAAGGTTCACTGTAGTAAGAAGATAAGAACCACTATGATCATATATGCACCCAATATAAGAAGTCCAAATTAAAGTAAACACTGACAGACTGAAAGGAGAAACAGTTATGTAACATTTACAGATTTCAATAGTCCACTTATGATAAAGGGTAGGATAGCCTTGCAGAAGATCAATAAATACTTACATGAACACTATTAATCAGTCAGAAACAAAAGACATGTACAAATCTCTACCCAACAACATTCTTCACATAATGAGAAGTAAACACAAAATATTCTCAAGTACACACAAAACATTCTTCAGAATATAGTATGTTGGGTCACAAAATATATATCAATAATTTTTGAAGAACTGAGATTATACAAATGTCTTTCCTATCACAATGGAACAAAACTAGAAATCAATAAAGGAGGAAAAGGAAAACTCACAAATATACACAACTCAGGGGAACTGGAACACTGAACATCATCCTCAGTCCTAATTTGTATTTTACTTAGACAGGGTCTCACTGAGTTGCCTGTGCCTTGCTTTTGATGAGGCTGCTTTGAACTCATGGTCCTCTGTCTCAGCCTTCCAAGCCATTGGAAATACAGGCAAGCACCACCTTGCCCAGCTACAACATGCTCTTAACCAGGAGTTACAGAATAAATCATAGCAGACATTAGAAAATTCTTTGAATCAAAAGAAAAAAACAATATATTTACACATATGGAATAGTCTGAAAACAGTGGTGGGAGAGAGAATTATGGCTTCAAATGCTTACATTGAAAAAGAACAATGTCAAATCAAATATGTAACTCTACATTTCAGGAAATAAACAAATAAATACATAAATAAATAAACACACTTAGGAGAAGAAAGAAAATAATAAAGATTACTGATAAAGAAGAGAGACACAGGAAAACCAAAAGTTTGTTCTATTGATTAGATGAATAATATTCTTCACGGAATGAGAAGTAAACACAAAATATTCTGAAGTACACGTGAAATAATCTCGAGAACACACTTTGTTGGATTGATGGCAAGAAGAGATTCGAATTACTAAAATAAGAAATGAAAGAGAAACATTACTACTAAATGTAGAGAAACAAAAGAATTAGAGGAGAATAGCATGAGCAACTGTATGTCAACAAACTGTTTAACAAAGACAAAATGGATAAATTCCTAGAAAAACAGATGCCAAAACTGATTTGAGAAGTAATAAAAATCTGAAAAGAGCTATTACAAGAAAGGGGATTATATCATTAACAGAATGCCCCAACAAAGAAATGCCTAAGACCAGATCACTCTACTGATATTCTAACAAACATTTAAAGAAGAATAAACATCAACCCTCAAAATATTCCAAAAGAATTGGAGAAAATATTTCCTAATTCATTCTACAATGCCAACAATACCCAGACACCAAACCTAGGCAGACTCTTCAAGAAAAGAAAACTACACTTCATAACCCTTATGAAGAAAGGCCAAAATTCTCAACAAAATCATAGCAGATTGAATTTTTCAGTATGTCCGAAGAAGTCAGGTCCAATCACATTAAATCCCAAATCAAAAAATCTGAAATTTTTTGAAATCTGAAAATTTTTGAGGAAATGATGCTACAAATATTTTGGATTTCAAAACATTTCATATATACATTTGGATTAGGGTTGGCCAACTAGTAAAGCATACACAAATATTGTAAAATTCAAACAGCACTGAAATCAGAAAAATGGCCATTCTGAGCATTTTGGTAAGGGGTATTCAACCTATATATATCACGACCAAATGGGATTTTTTCCAGGAATGTGAGAGTGGTTTAACATGAAAATCAATCCAAGATAATACACATCAACATTTAAGAAAACATGACCATTACTACTGATGAATAAAAGCATTTGAAAAAGCCCAATACTCTTTCACAATAAAAATATCCAGTACACTAGGAACAGAAGGAAATTTAATCAGCATGTTAAAAAGGAAAGCCACAGCTAATGGCATAATCAATGATAAAAAGTGAAAGTTGTTTTCCTAAGATCAGAAACAAGTCAAGGATATCCTTGTTTATAAGTTCTAGACAGAACAATTAGGCGGGAAAAAGAAAAAGAATCCATACTAGAAAGTAAGAAGTTAACTATCTCTCCTTGCAGATGACATAATTTTCAATGTACCAAATTCTAAAGAATATACAAAAAGTCTTTTAAACCTAATAAACAAATACAGAAGCATGGGTCAATATAAAATCAAAACACAAAACCATTTGCATTTCCATATGCAGGCAATGAAAAATTCCCAAACCAAATGAAGAAAACAATTTCACCTACAATAACATCAAAACCAGTAAAGTACTTCAGAATAAATTTAATCAATGAGGTAGAAGACCTGTTCCCTGAAAAATGTAAAATGTTGCTCAAAGAAATCACACTAAATAAATGGAAAGACAGATTATGTTCACAGCCTGGAAAACTCAATATTGTTAAGATAATTATACTACATAAAGTGATCTACAGATTCAAATTCAGTGCAATCCTTATCAAAGTCCCAATGGTATGTTCCATCATTTTTACATTTTGAAGAATAGAAAATTTTACTCCAATGTTCAAAGGGAATATCAAGGACACAGAATATCTATAACAACCTTGAAAAAGAGCAAATTTGGAGAACCCATACTTCCTGATTTCAAAGCTTCTATAAAGCTGTTGTAATCAACACACTGGTACTATATGTATGGACAGACATACAGACACACAAGACTAATGGAATAGAACTGAGAGCCCATAAAGAAACCCTTACAACTGGTTAAAAATTTTTGACAAATAGTTGACTTACATCCGTGGTCAACTATTTTTGACAAGGGTATTAATATCATTCAATGGGAAAGGACAGTCTTTTCAACAAATGGTTGAAACAAATGGTTATGGAAAAATGGATATTCATATGCAAAAGAATGAATTTGGGTTGGGTACAGTAGTGCATGCCTGTAATTCCTGCAGATTGGGAAGCTGGAACAGGAGGATTCCAAGTTTAAAGCCAGGATCATTAGCTTAGCAAAACTCTAAGCAACTCAGTGAGAGTCTGTCTCTAAATAAAATATAAAAGAGAGCTGGGCCTGGGATGAGGCTCAGTGGTAAAAAACCCCTGGGTTCAAATCCTAGTAACAAAAAAATAAATGAAGTTAGACCCTAATTTTACACCACAAACAAAAATTAACTCAAAATGGATGATGGCCTTAAATGTAAGAGATAAAATTATAAAGACCTTAAAAGAAAATATAGGGTAAATATTTATGATCTGGAGAAACTGGCAATAATTTCTTATATATGACACCAAAGCCACAGACAAAAAAAATAAAAAAAAATAAATTGGACTTCTTCAAAATTAATAACATTTGTGCATCACAAGGGTACCTTCAAGAAAGTAAAAGAAAACCCACAGAATAAGAGGAAATCCTTACAAACAACACACCATATAATGGTATGATATACAGGATCCATAAAGAATTCTAACAACTCAACAACCAAAAGACAACCCTACTTTTAAAATATGCAAATTACTTAAAGATACTCCTTTAAAGCAGATATACAAATGGCCAAAATACACATGAAAAGATGCCCAAAATCAGTAAACTTTAGGTAAAGGTATATTAAATTTACAATATGATAAAACTTCACCCCTATTAGAATGAAATTTATAAATCAAGGACAATAATAAGTATTAGTGAGAATGAAGAGAAACTGAAATCCTTGTGCATTACTACTGGGAATGTAAAATAGTAAAAGTTGTGTAGAAACCATTTGCTGACTCCACATGAAGCTAAACAGAATTGTATTCCACTTCTGGGTGTATGTTATATCCCAAAGAATTTAAAACAGAGACTTATATAGATATTTGTACATCAACATTTCATATAAGCATTATGCACAACAGTTAAAAGGTAGAAATGACCAGTGTCAATCTATAGATGAATGGATAAAGAAAATGCATATATTCATAATAGAGAATTATTCAGTCACAAAAGAAATGAAGTTTGCATTTATGTTAAACATGAAGGAGTCACAAAAATATGCCAAATGAAGTAAGCCAGATATGACAGAAAGATACATTATGACTCCTCTTACAAGAAATATACAGAATAAGAAAGTCATAGAAATAGAGAGTAGGTTAAAGTTACCAGAACTGGGGAGGGCAGGGAAAAGGTATTTTAAAAAATGACTTCAATTTCTGTTTGGAATGATGAAAGACAATGGAAATAGTGGCAAAGGATGTACAACTTTGTGAATTTCACTAATGCCACTGAACTGTACACTGGTTAACTGTTAAAATGTTGCCACTTAAACATCATAGACAAGTAAAGAAAAATATCCATATGATTTGTTCCAATTCTAATAGATAATTATAACATAATAAGTAGTATTTCATACCTAATTTGATAAAGCCTCAGAAAACAACCACTCTCTTCACCCATAGTGACACCCATAGTGACATTCTGTGTGTGTTACCAACACTGCTTGGGAAGAAAACAAAGGAGACATCTTCTCTTACCTTTAAGAACCTTGTCAGTTTAAGAGGATTTGTAAGTATTGCAGGTTCAAATATTTTTTAGTTTAAATTATCTTCACTGTAGTTTTCAGGACGTGAATGATGTCCAAGTATCCACAAACAAATAAAAACAACCCCAACAAACACTTGTTTCATTGCCAAATCTCTCAATGAAATGAAGAAACATCCCCAGAACATCCTAGGAACAAGAATTTTATGTAACAACTCGATGTATTTCTTCACCATTAGTATGTAAGAATCAAACCTACAGATAACAATAGACCAAAATTGCAACAAACCAATTATATACCCCATGGAATGGCAAACTTAAGAGTGCTGCTATATAAAATGACAGTAGAGAATACTAAATAATTGTTCAGCACTAATAAAAAGCAGTTCTGAATTTTGACACAGTGACTTCATGGTCTTACAAAGGAATCATAAAAGAAAATTATCTCACTTTGCATAGTCATATTTCCCAAAAAAGAAGTATGACCCAAAAATTCACATTTTATACAACATGGAGATTCCATTATTACAAATTTAAAAACAAAATGGAACAATTTCCCAATAATATTGCAAAGTACAATATTAATACTTGTCAGTTAGAAATAACAGCAGTTTATTAGGCTATAGGGTTTAATATAAAACGACTTTACAAATATGATAAACAGTAGTGGTCTTTCACCATTACACATGAATCTGTTTCTTTCATAATTTTTGAAATGAAAATTTCAGTATCATAAAATATTAAAATAATAACACCAAATATGCCATAATCACTATTCACAAATAAAGTTAAAATAAAATATTTGAAATTCACCTAATATTGTTAATGACAATAAACTACAAGATTTCCTGAAAAGAAATGGTAGTACCCCTGAATGTTTTACAGTGAATGTCAGGAAACAATTAAGCTATGACTATTTTCATGATAAATAAGGCAAAAATTTACATGACCATTTCAAAATATATCAATTAAGACTTAGATTTTAAGATGCACTAAACAATGTTCCTTACAAGTAAACACAAAGGTTTAAAAACACTTTTGCCAACACCAAAGTGTGTTTATGATGTTCAAGGAGATGCATAATTAAAACTGTAATATTTAGCATCTCTGATAAATAGATAATTCCTCATAATACTTTTAACACAAAAATCCTCTTAAGTTCTCATTTCTCTAATTTTAGTTTCTCATGGCTTATTTCAAAATACATGACAATTTTTAGCTGAATGTTATTGAATGTTTCAGTGTGTGTTACTGAAACAGCCCCAAATGAAACATACTGTTCCCCAATGAAGTATCATCCTTGTTTATAAGAATGTATTTAAGACATGCAGGACCTTTCATCTTTAAATGGACTCATATGGTTAAGTTTGAACTAAACTGAAGCACAACCTAAAGTAGGTAAGTGTATTCATATACAAATATCAAGTAACATGCAGTGGACATTTCTAAAATTAGAAATAGGTGAAAATAAATAATTTGGGGGCTTTAATTTATTGGTGTTTAATGTGACAATCCAAAAATGGCAGATATTCACTTGATTGAATCAACTTGTCACATGATCTCCTAAACATAATGTACTTACCAATCTCAGCTACCCTACTTGCCAATGTTCAGTAAGAAATTATGTTCTTAAGAGTGTTCAACATGGCTCATTTATTTTACTGTTAAGCAAACTAAATATACATTCCAGGAAACACTGCAGTTTAATTTTAAAAACAAACAAAATATGCAGTAGAAAGACAACCTGTGAGGAGAAATGGATGCTTTCACACAAAATACAGCCACTGCAACTTCAGGCATTCAACTTTTGTGTAAATAAACAGGTAATAGTTACTTAGCAACAATGATTCCACAATAAGTAATGCACTGTGTTTCTCAGTCCTGCACAAAAAGTTGCAGCTACAGTTACATTGATAGCTGTAACCTACTGTCTCTAATGGCAGATAAGACCTTAAAAATGACTGTACAAAAAAGCATCACACCATGACAAATAGAAACACAATCTACTGTATGTGTAAAATAAAAACAGTCCACTGTGAAGAGGACAGTGTAGACAAATGGAGATCCCAAGTCCACCAAAAGAAAAAATTGCCTCCATATCTGAGTCCTTGATTAGTAAGAAAGGCTGGGGGCTGGGCTTGACCATGTTATCAGACAGTACATTGTCTTCTTTTCTTCCCATGTCCTAAAATACAAATTCATTTTATGAAGGCAGTTCAACATTCAGTTTTATCCTACACACAGTATTTAGTGACTCCAGGAAGATAATATTCCCACCAGCAAAGCTCATATTTCACAGTAAGAGTGATCAGCACTATGTTAATTGACCCTTTTGGTAATGTGGTCAGTCTGAAACTCTTATGCTTCAAGTGATGACACTGATGACTGGGGAAGCACAATATTTGTCTTCTGCCTCAGGTACCAGGGATGGCATGTGCAGTGATCAAGCCAGGTCACTTGTAAAACATCTTGGGCCATCTGCAGCCTTCAGGATCCCTGATGTGACTGAGTCAGATTTCTCTCTCAAGATTTACTGAGCTGCCCATATCTTATAGAAAAGTGACGATACTATGTGCAATGTTGAACACACACAGTTGTGGAATGCACTGTACATTGAGTTTTTAGATATATTTTTAGTTGTTCCTGGACCTTTATTTTATTTATTGATATGTGTGCTGAGAATTGAACACAGTGCCTCACACATGCTAGGCAAGTACTCTACTACTGAGCTACAAACCCAGCTCTGTACATTGGCTTTTACATCAATAATTTTACTCATCAACTTATAAACCAAAAGCTTGGTTCCACACAAAAATTCATGATCAACATGTGAAAAGGCTTATGACACACACACCTGTCTCTGGGTAAGAATTTCAAAACCCCAGGTCCTGAACAAACTCCCGCAGCCTCCCACTTTCTTCAACTCTGCTCATCCCAGGCTCAGTTCAAGAGGAAAAGGAGCTGGCCTCTGGATGGAAATCTCAGCTAGGCACCCCACCCTGCCTCAGATGTGGCCCAGCAAGTTCTATTCCATGTGACACAGGTAAAGAAATAAAGTTGGGTCCACCTGATGCCCATGCCAAGGTCAGATGCCACTGGGCAGAGCTAGCTGGCCAGCCTGACCCCAAGCTGAGGTAGGATGCCATCTTGGAGGTAGCAGGCCTGCCTGACCCCCACATTGAGGTTGGACGCCATCACAGAGCCTGCCCTCCTGCACCCCACTGCTGAGAGAAACTGCACTTGCCTCTGTGCTGACTCAGTGCATCTTTGCTGGGGCTCCCCAGCTTCTTTGGAGGCCAGTGCAGGAATTTTGAATTATTCCTGAGGGCCTGGCCATTATCATTGGAAGTGCGACTTCCTTCCTGAGATACCTACAGGAAACTGGAGGCCCTTTGACAGGACTAGGGATTCAAAAAGAGGAGGTATTGATAGACTGAGGACCACTTCAGAGCAGCCTGGTGAGTCTCTCCCACTGGGTAAGACTTCCTGGATGGGTCAGTAGTCCTGGAATGCAGTGAACTTCATGGAGTAGAGTTGCCGAGTGAGACTCCCCCACTGAAGCCATGAATCCAGACAACTGGGAGCATTGTATGGAAGCACTGCCCAGCAAGAGGCTTCGGCACAGAGCAAGGGACCCAGCCCTGGGCAGTAGGTCCAGTCCCCAGGGAACATTGTAGAGGAGGGCTGCTTAGAGAAAGAGTCCCTCACAGGGCCAGGACTCCAGATGAGGTGCTAGTTCCAGACCCCAGGGAATGTCGCAGAGGAGGTCTACCCATCAAGAGTCTGAATAACAGGGCAAGGCTCCCTGGCCCAGGAGATAGGTCCAGAACCCTGAGAACATCACACAGGAGGGCTGCCCAGCCCAGGGAGTAGTTCTGGACCAAAAGGAACTTCTTGGATGAGAGCTGCACAGCAAGATATCCCCATGGGGTGAGTCTTCCCTGCTGGGTGAGGCTTTCCCACCAGGGTGGTAGAACCAGAGACACAGACCCAGACCAGCCATGCCCCAGTCCACAGTTTAGTACCCCTTTTGACTGACCATCAATCAACAAGTGGAGGTGCCTCTTTCCACCAGCAGAAATTATACCCCACCTGAAAGCCACCACCCCTAGAGGGGTAGATTCCTTGTGTATCACTGCATTATCAAGTTCCTCCAAGACTTCAGTCTACTGAAGGCTAGGAGGTGAGTTGTTGGAAATCTACAGGGATAATATAGGTCAATAGAGTTTTTGTAATAGAGAGGTAGATACCTGACCAATATGAGAAAATGAGGGAAGAAAATGTCCCAAATAAACTAGATGCTACATCAATAAAATCCAATGACAGCATTGCAGAAGAAATTTCAGAAAGGGAGTTCAAAATGTACATAATTAAAAGGATCAGAGAAGCAAATGATGAGTTGAAAGAGCAAATGCAGGCTTTGAATGATCACACAATTCTACAGTTAAAAGGGCAAATACAGGAAGCAAAAGATCATTTCAATAGTTAGAGATAATGAAAAAAAACAAACAAACATAAATCCTTGAAATGAAGGAAAAAATAAACCAAATTAAAAACTCCACAGAAACCATAACCAAAAGAATAGAACACCTGGAAGACAGAACCTCAATATTGAAGACAAAATATTTAATCTTGAAAACAAATTTGACCAAAGAGAGAAGATGGTAAGAAATCATGAACAGAATCTACAAGAATTATGAGATATCATGAAAAGGCCAAATTTAAGAATTATTGGGAGGAAAGCTTAGAGAAACAAACCAAAGGAATGAACAATCTATTCAATGAAATAATATCAGAAAATTTCCCACATCTGAAAAATGAAATGGAAAATTAAGTACAAGAGGCTTATAGGACTCCAAATATACAAAACTAGAATAGACCCACACCAAGGCACATTATTATGAAAATATGTAACATACAAAATAAAGACAGAATTTTAAAGGCTGTGAGAAAAAAGAATCAAATTACATTCAGAGGAAACCAATACGGGTATCAGCAGATTTTTCCACCCAGACCCTAAAAGCTAGAAGGGCCTGGAGCAACATTTTTCAAGCCCTGACAGAAAATGGATGCCAACCAAGAATCTTATACCCAGCAAAACTTACCTTCAGATTTGTCAACAAAATAAAATCCTTCCATGATAAACAAGAGCTAGAAGAATTTACAAAAAGAAAACCAGCACTACAGAAAATTCTCATCAAAATATTCCATGAGGAAGAGATGAAAAATAATGATGTAAGTCAGTAAAGGGAGGAGCTACCTTAAAGGAATAGCCAAATAAAAGGGAAACCAAGTCATATCAAAAAACAAAAAATAGTCAAATGACACGGAATACAAATCATATCTCAATAATAACCCTGAATGTTAATGGCCTGAATTCATCAATCAAATGACATAGACTGGCAGATTGGATTAAAAAGAAAGATCCAACCATATGCTGCCTGCAAGAGACTCATCTCATAGAAAAATATATCCACAGACTAAAGGTGAAAGGGTGGAAAAAACTATGCCATGCACATGGACTGAGTAGAAAAGCTGGAGTATCCATCCTCATATCAGATAATGTTTACTTCAAGCCAAAGTTAGTCAGAAGGGATAAAGTAGGACATTACATACTGTTTAAGGGAAGCATATATCATCAAGACATAATAATCATAAATATCTATGCCACAAATTTTGGCTCATCCATGTACGTCAAACAAGTCAAACAATTCCTTCTCAATTACAGAAATCAAATAGACCACAACACAATAATACTAAGTTACTTTAAAACACCTTTCTCACCACTGGATTGATCTTCCAAACAAATATTGAACAAAGAAGCCATAGATCTCAATTTCACAAACAATAATTTAGAATTAAGGAACATATATAGAATATACCATCCAACATAGAGTGAATGCACTTCCTTCTCAGCAGCACACGTATCCTTCTCTAAAAAAAAACGTATTTTATGCCACACAGGTAATGTTAGCAAATACAAGAAGATAGAGATACTACCTCATATTCTATCAGATTGTAATGGATTGAAATTAGAAATAAATGCTAGAATACAACCAGACACTACTGAAAAACCTGGAGAATAAACAAAACACTATTGTATGAAGAATGTATAACAGAAAACATCAGGATGAAAATTAAAAATTTCTTAGAAGTAAATGAGACCAAAGATACATCATATTAAAATCTCTGGGACACTATGAAAGCAGTACTTACAGGAAAATTTATGTCATAGAGCCCATTCAATAAAAGAAAAAAAAAAAAAAACTCAACAAATAATTGACCTAGCACTACAGCTCAAAGCTGTAGATAAAGAAGAACAGATCAACACCAAAAGTAATAGAAGACAGGAAATAGTTAAAATCACAGATGAAATTAACAAAATTGAAACAATAGAAAAATAGACAATAGAATAAACAATAGAAAAATAAACAGTAAAAAATAGAAAAAATTGACAAAATAAATAGTTGGTTCATTGAAAAAATAAACAAAATTGAAAAATCCTTAGCCACACTAACAAAGAGAAGGAGAGAGAAAACTCAAAATACTAAAATTCAGAATAAACAAGAAAATATCACAACAGACACAAGTGAAATACAAAACATAATTAGAATGTATTTTGCAAATCTATACTCCAACAAAGTACAAAATCTTGAAGACATCAACAGGTTTCTAGAGACATATGAATTACCTAACCTGAACGAGGAGGACATACACAATTTAAACAGATCAATTTCAAGTAAGAGTAAGAAGAGTTCATTCCAGTACGTCTCAAAGTATTTCATGAATCAGAAGAGGAGGGAACCCTCCCAAACTCTTTCTATGAAGCCAATATCACCGTGATACCTAAATCAGAGACATATTCAGGAAAGAAAATTTCAGACCAATAGTCTTAATGAACATCGATGCAAAAATTCTCAACAAAATTTTAGCAAATCGCACACAGAAATATATTAAAAAGATAGTGCCACATGATCAAGTGGGTTTTATCCCAGGGATGAAAGGTTGGTTCAACATCTGGAAATCAATAAATGCAATTCACCATATTAACTGGCTTTAAGTCAAGAAATACATGGTTATTTCAATAGATGCAGAAAAAGCATTTGAAAAAAATAGAGCATCCCTTCATGCTCAAAACACTAGAAAAAATAGGGATAGTGTGACATTCCTTAGCATTGTAAAAGCTATCTATGCTAAGCCCATGGCCAATATCATTCCAAATGGTGAAAAACAGAAAACATTCTGCTTAACAACTGGAACAAGGCAAGAATGTCCTCTTTTACCACTTTAATTTAACATTGTTTAACAATTTAACATTGTTCTTGAAAAATCTGGCCAGAGCAATTAAATAGACCGAGGAAATTAAATGGATACCAATAGGAAAAGAAGAACTCAAATTACCCCTATTTGCTGATGACATGATTATATATTTACAAGAACTGGAAAATTCCACCAGAAAACTTTTAGAACTCATAAATGAATTCAGTAAAGTAGCAGGATATAATATCAATACTCATAAATCTAATGCATTTTTATACATAAGTGAAGAATCCTCAGAATGAGAAGTTAGGAAGACTACCCCATTCACAGTAGCTTCAAAAGAATAAAATACTTGGGAATCAATCTAACAAAAGAGGTGAAAGACCTCTACAATGAGAACTACAGAACAATAAAGAAAGAAATTAAAGAAAACCTTAGAAGATGGAAAGATCTCCCATGTTCTTGGATAGGCAGAATTAATATTGTCAGAGTGAACATACTACCAAAAGTGCTACACAGATTCAATGCAATTCCAATGAAAATCCCAATGATGTACCTTACAGAAATAGAGCAAGCACCCATGAAATCTACCTGGAAGAATAAGAAACCCTGAATAGCTAAAGCTATTCTTAGCAAGAAGTGTGAAGCAGGGCATATTGCAATATCAGAACTTCAACTATACTACAAAGCAATAGTAATAAAAATGACACAGTATCATTACCAAAGTAGAAAGGTAGATCAATGGTACAGAATAGATCACATGAACCCGAACCCAAATAAATACAATTTTCTCATACTAGACAGAGGTGCCAAAAATATGCAATGGAGAAAAGATAGCCTCTTCAACAAATGGTGCTGGAAAAACTGGAAATTCATATGCGGCAGAATGAAACTGAATCCCTATCTCTCACCCTGCACAAAACTCAACTCAAAATGTATCAAGCACCTTGGAATCAGAACAGAAACCCTGTATCTTATAGAAGAAAAAGTACGTTCAAATCTTCAATATGTTGGCTTAGGATCAGACTTCCTTAACAGGACTCCCATAGCACAAGAAATAAAAGCAAGAATCAATAACTGGGATAGATTCAAACTAAATAGCTTTTTCTCAGCAAAGGAAACTATTAGCAATGTGAAGAAAGAGCCTACAGAGTGGGAGAAAATCTTTGCTACTCATACTTGAGATAGAGCACTAATTTCCAGAAAAATAAAGAACTCAAAAAGCTCTACAAGAAGAATACAAATAACCCAATCAACAAATGAGCTAAGAAAATGAACAGACACTTCACAGAAGAAGATTTACAACCAATCAACAGATATATGAAAAATGTTCAACATCTCAAGTAATAAGAGAAATACAAATCAAAACTACCCTAAGATTCCATCTCATCTCAATTAGAATGGTGATTATCAAGAATACAAGCAACAATGGGTACTGGTGAGGATGTGGGGAAAAAGGTACACTCATACATTGCCAGAGGGTCTGCAAATTAGTGAAGCCACTCTAGAATGCAGTGTGGAGATTCCTTAGAAAACTTGGAATGGAACCCCCATTTGACCCAGCTATCCCACTCCTTATACCCAAAGGACTTAAAATCAGCATACTACAGAGATACATCCACATCAATATTCATAGCTGCTCTATTCACAATAGCCAGAATGTCGAACTAACCTAGATGCCCCTCAATTGATGAATGGATATAGAAACTATGATATATATATATATGAATATTATAATGGAATATATATATATAATGGAATATTACTGAGCCATAAAGAATAATAAAATTATGACATTTGCAGGCAAATGGATGAAATTGGAGAATATCATGCTGAGATAAGCCAATCTCAAAAATCCAAAGGACAAATGAGCTGGCTGATAAGTGGGTGATGACACATAATGGGGGTTGGGAGGGGTCAACAATGGAGGAAAAAGTGTCTGTATAGAGGAAAAAGAGGGGTGGGGGGAAGGGAAAAATAACAGAATGAGTCCAAAACTATTACCCTAGGTAAATGTATGATTACACAAATGGTATGCCTCTAGTTCATGTACAAATGGAGAAACAAGATGTATCCCATTTGTTTACAATAAAAATAAATTTGAAAAAACAAGGTTTTTGCAACTGAATCTCTTTCAAAATGAATACTCACACACCTAAAACACACAGACAAATGTCATTAGGTGAAGGTCAATATTATTAAAAACATATATGATCTAATTATGAAAGAACATTTTAAAATTATATAGAGATCCAACATAAACATACTGCCCTATAAGTCTATATAGCCCTGCTCAAAGTATTGTCTTTTTTTTTTTTTTTTTTCCATTTTCAGGAGGAAACCAAAGAAGTAATCCCTTTTCAGAATCCTTCCCCAAACTCTGCTTTAAAGCATCGTGCAAGCAGGTGTTTCTCTGAAAAAGTAAAAAAAATTTTAAAAAGCCCTAAAAGAACAAAAAACACATGGTATTTGTTCCAGGACTTACTGGGTTGGGAGACCTCATAAAATGCATTACCAGGTTCTTATTCTTTCTGTCCTTTATTGTTATTTCACAATGGCATAAAGGTATCAGGTCCTCAAACTAACTTCAGATTTTTAGTGAAGAACGTAGAACAGATTGGTGCTACTACCGTAAACTGAAATTTGGTATTAATAATGAATATAATTTTTTTAAAAAAAAAGCACCTCTAATTTGTTTCTCATTTTCAACCTCTGTCAGAAGGTAGTCTTAAATTTAAAAATATCCTGTAAAGGCTGAGTAAAAGTCTAAAGGATTTTTTATTCAATTTGCTTGTTGCTGATTGCTATATAAATCTCAAAGAATCTCTATTCTCTAGTAAATGAGAATTGGAAATAAATGAAAGTTTTTCATAGCTAAGTTCTCAAATATTCTCCTAATCCCTGACTTACCTTACTCCATTTTAAAGTAAGACACTGGGCTAATTTATATTAAGGCATGTCAGAAGTAAAATTTAAGTGTTATCTCCCACATGAAAAATGTATTATTTTAATGGCTCTGATAATACACTGACCCCTGTCATAGGGATGGTAAAGTCAGAGTGACCCCCAGAAAGGAAAATCATCTTTATATATTAAGGTAAGGTTTTTCCACAAATGAATCAAAGCTATATTAGGCCTATAGATGTCATCACAGATGGTATGTTTCAAATTAAATGCAGTAATTGTGATGACCCATACTTAAGTATTATTGTTTTCTTACAGTTTCTTAGAGTAGTGGCAATATATATATTTAAAAATTTACAGAATAAAAAATTATGACTGATTTGAAAAACTACAGTGGGGACTCCTTCCTTTAAGAAATTTTGATTGACTTTTGAAAATGACCAATGTTTCAGATTTAAAAAAAAGAAACCATCTCTTTCTAAGCCTCTAATCCATCTCATTCCCCAACACTAGACAAATTAGCATAAAGGGGGAAATCTTTGGATTTTCTTACTTTATGGTAAAGCAGGTATTCTTGGGCACAGACTTTGAAATTATGTATGCTTCATGGCCTTTTCTGCTGAAATCCCTTTCTTAGATTCAAAATGTAAAAAAGCAAATTACTGCTTCATTAACTTTTACTCTAAGTTACTATAAAAGTCAAAAAAGGACAAATCAGTATTTACAGCATTTTTTAAAAGATCTTGGTTGTTTAATATGAGCACTATTTTCAAGTACTGATTTGGAGTATTCCAGATACACTTGAATTTGAATTGCTATTGAAATTATACAGTAATAAGTACATCTCAGTTTCACAATTTCAAGATAAGTATGGACCTTAGGTAAAACTTTAGATTCCTCTATTTTCTGAAGTGATAAGAAATTAAAATATTCAACTTTTGCTTTTACTTTTATTCACAAATCTCCAAGGGCTGGGGGCAATACAGTCAGTGTCCTTATGGCAGATGTTCTTAGTAACCTATCGATACCCACTCTCCCTTTTCCTTGTTAATTGACAGATGGCTTATAAATCAGGACTGTTTCTAAGTTTAGCCTAATTACAACAATCCTGCTCTGAATTTCCAGCCTCTCTTACAATTATTGTGCTGGCCAATGAGACTTTGGAAGAAGCCTTTCAGGGATTTCTATGAAATCCTAGCTTTCAAAATACAAGAGAATAAGTGTGGCTGGTACCACCATTTTCCTCCCACTTCTTCATGCTTTGAAGGAAATGTGAGTGATATTTAGAGCTGCAGCAACCTGAAAGGCAGTTAACTATAAGGAAAAGGAGAATATAAGAGATCAAAAATTTGGAGGACATGGTCTTGATATAGTTGAACAAATGCCAACTGCTGTTCTTGGTCACAATGAGAGATCCAGATCATTATGAGAAACTATGTAATAAATATAACATATATTGTGTTATGTATTGTATAATATATATATATATATATATATAATATATATATATATGTTTAACTTAAGCATGTTCCTGAAATATTTTGGATACTCCCATAAATAATCATTATCATTCTACATATGAGAAAAGTGAGGCTTAATGACATTCCAGAATTACAAAATAAGATGTGACTTACCTGTAGAAATTTTGTTAAAAACTCAATTCCTTCACAGTCTAACATAAATATAACAATTAATCGTGTGGCAATTTTCATCTTAGCTGATAGAAACTTTTCAGCTAAAACTATTTTCTAAATGTCTTTGTTTGCTAAATTTAAGTTCCCTAAAAGAGATACTCTTGTTGAGTTCAAATAGACTCAAAACTATTGTAGTCTATAGAGGGTAAACTTGTCATTGCCTTAGGAAGAGATCATAAATAGCATCAATTCAAATTTTCAATGTTCAAGAAAAATATTAAAGCTGTTGAATTTGAGTCATCATTCTGTCTCAAAATCAAGTGACCTCCATAATAAGGAGAGCTTAATGACTACATCAATTTTCACAGTACTGAAATGAAGGCAAGTGCATAAAAGCATCATTTTCCTATCATATGGGTAAAAACACAGAAAAGTGTCTCCAAAATATATTAGTGTGTTTCAAGATAAACACAGAGACAAGCCATTCAACATATTTTTATAGCAATGGGTACTAGAAGGTACTAAGCTCAATTTAAATGTGCATAACTTCATAAAACTTCACTAATCAAGACCACCAAGCCAATAGTTAATAAAGAATTCTAATTATAGTTATAAAATTAACATAATTGGGAATAGTGGAGGTAGGAATTATTTTAATGGTATTATCTCTGGTTGACAAATCAGAGGTTCTATCTTCCACTGTCTTTCACTGAAAAAGAACCATTATAAGTAGAGAAATATTCTCTCCTGAGTGTTCTAAATAGGTCCTAGGGATCCTGTAAACTTAGACATTCTCCAGACTCTTCCAGTATTATCACTTTGCCATTCTGTCACATATCTAGAGGACCCTAGGCACTGACAAGATTGGAGCTAAGTTCATGTTCAATCTGTTTTACAGGCCTTCAGCCTTCTACACTGAACAGTACCATAGGCAATGATATGTGTGTATATACATCAAATATAGGAAAATAGGAATTATACTACTTTGGAGAGACCAAAAAATGATAGCATACATGACTATTCTTCCTAAGAATGTCTAGCTGAGAATATCAGGTATTATACTAACAATAAGACTATCAGTACATACAATTATTTAAAAATATTTCTGGTATCAGAAATGTTCTGCTATTATGTCCCTAGTTTGAGAAGAAATGAAAGTACAAGAAGTGTGTTATGTTGTAAACAATGTAAAGGTTTTTAATTAAAATAGACAATGTCCTTAATTTGATAGTTTGGTGACTCAAAATTTTTAATGGAAAATAAAGTCAATGGGTTACTCTATGTTACTGCAAATTTAATGCATTCCACAAGTCAAAATATTCAACCAATTTTACTGGGAGATTTAGACTGATCTCACGTAGCTGTGAGAAGAAATTTCAACTGAACTACTGACATTCAGGGCATTACATTTTGTTGTGGAACCACAGTTTATATTCTTCAAGTACAAATTATGTCAGTAAAGTTGAACAAAATACATATGTGTCATCTAATGTGAACATCAGAGTCAAAAGTTCACTTACAACACTTAGGTGTTTTGTGAGTAGAGAACAATTCTATAGAAAGCAAAACAAAAATGTATCATGATCTTTATGGTACCAAATAAGGCATTAATCAATGCTTTCTTTCTGAGAATAGGAGCTACCTAGATAAACTGTAGAATTCTAATACCTAGGTTCTACACTCATTTTATTTACAGCTCAATGATACTTCATACATACTTTACTAATTTTTCCTTACTGAATTATAAAATTAATATGAAAAAGGAAATGAGAAATTTAATTACATTAGGTTCCAAAATATTTAAGAACTGTGTGTATTATTATTTGTATGGAAATTTTGTTATGGCAAATAGTTTAAGAAATTAAAAAGAACCATATAATTTCTCCCATTTTCATTTAAAAAAATACTTGGGTACATGTTTAATTAGAGGCTGTGGTTTAAATTTTGGAAAGTTGAAGTTCTTGAATTCATCATTGGAAGAAACACCTGGCCAAGTTTCCTGAGATGGAGTTCCTGAATTTAAATATAAATAAATATACATAGAAATTTATACATATTAATGTAAATTATCCTTGTGCACATATATATAGGCGTTACTGAGAAAGTGCCTTAGAGAACATTTTACACTTATTAGATATTTTATTTCAACTGAAATTAAAATGATGGAAATTATAAATACTTATGGGTTAAAAGGGGCAAGACAGGAAGGAGGACCAACAAATAAGAAGATTGTTGTGGTAATTTGGGAGATGATGGTGGCATGAGCTAAGGCATAAGGTAACAGGGATAAAGGGAAACAAATAATTCAACACTTTCTAATGCATAAAGCAGAGACAATATGCAGATGCAGGGTGGTGTGTGTGTGTGTGTGTGTGTTTGTAAGAGAGAAAAATAAGGCTCAATGTAGAGACACTATCATCTAGGAGTTGTGTGAATATACAGGAATTTAAGACAGTCCTTCCATTAAAATCTCACAATCAAGCAAATATTAAAAAATTATGTAAAATCTAATTTTAAATATTAAAATATTATACAGAAAGTAAAATGATATGATTGAAATGGAAAACTGTACAGTGGTTCCTCAAAAAGTTAAAAACAGAATTATTATGTGATCAATTCCACTCCCAGATCTAGACCCAGAAGTAGTGAAAGCACAATCTTGAACAGATATTTGTATGCTCACATTCACAGTAGCATTGTTTACAGAAGTTAAAATACAGAAGCAACTCCAATGCCCTTTGATTGATGAATGGATAAACACTGTGGCATGTATGTAAATGTCTGAAAAGAAAGTCCTCATGACACATTCTACAACATGGATGAACCCTGAAGACATTATAACACGGAAAATAACTGAAATAAGTAAGTTGCAAAAAATATTGTGTAATTCCATTCCTGTAAGGTACTCAGTAAATTTCAGAGACAAAAGAATGGTAGTTTTCAGAGACTGCAGAAAGGGGTGGAATAGGAAGTTGTCTAATGGGTACAGAGTTTCAGTTTTGCCAGAAAGATAAAAGTTCTGAAGACAGAGGTAGGTGGACAATGATGGAAACTTATTTAAGGTCTGAAAACTATACATGAAGCTTGTTAAAATAGAAAATTTTATGTTATATACGTATTATTGGAATTTATAAAGAGAAAAATATGTTACACAAAACAAGATTTTATAAAATTGCTCAAGACAATGAGAGAAATATATGACTTAGTACATAAATACAGAAAATAAATGCAACCACCAGTCAGAGGAAGAAATTGCACCCCAAAGCTAGGTTGTATTCAGGAGAGGATTTATGAAAAGCTTTGTTTAGAAGTTTATGAGGCACAGACCCCAGTTAGAGCAGCAAAGCAGGCAATTGGGGTATTAATATGAACACAAAAAGCAAAGATGGGAAAACCCAGGTTTTTCTGAAGTATAGTGAATATGCCATTTAGCTAAAAGGGGATATTTGCATTGAGAAATAGTTTGAAATCATTGAGAAAAGTATTCACAGACATTTTATGGAAATCTTTAAGTTCTGGATTAAGAAATGCACTTTATAGCTTAATGAGTGCACTGGCCACAGAGGTATTTAAATTGGGGAATAACAAGATCAATGTGATGTTTGAGAAAGATGGTTATGGTATTTTGATTATTGTTTTCAGAATAACTTAAAACTGGTAGATTTTGATGAATATTAAATAATGATAAAATAATTTTGCATTCAAATACTGTGTCAATCAATACTTTTCTGATTTTTTTACATGTTAATTAATTTGGCTTTAACATTATGTACAGAACATTAAAGTAGTTGTTGTTAAATATTTCCATTTACTTAAATGTTGAATCTAAGGCACAGGCCAGTGATTTGGATAATGAAATTGATATTTAAACATAAATAATCTTTTTTTTTTTTTTTTGTGGTGCTGGGGATCAAACCCAGGGCCTTGTGCTTGCAAGGCAAGCACTCTACCAACTGAGCTATCTCCCCAGCCAGATAATCTTGATACCATACCAGAACTCTTATTCACTGCTTATGCTGTGGCTCTTTAAAATTACAAATCTTTTAAGGTCACTATTAGTATGCACTGTGTTATCAGCTACATGATTTCAAAATGATAATTATAGTAATTTTGTATCTGTATATATTTACTTGTCAATCTGTGTTGAGTACTCTGCAGAACTAAGAAGTGCATCAGGTGGCTGATACCATAGTGTGACAATATCACTTGAGTAGATCTTGTGGAAACTGACATGGATCTGGCTAGTCCTTAATAGGAAAAAGAAAAAAAATTAAATATACTGAAATCCATTAAAAATATAGAGAATTTCTTAGTTCCTATCCTCATCATGACTTAATTCACAGGGATACTGAGATGGCTACTCAATGTCTTCTTGAAGTTTCAACAAAATTGATTTTATGAATTCTGCTGAGTACCTGTGGTCTTGGGCCAGCATATCATTATTTAATTAAACTAAATAAAATAATTCTGAGACCACAAATTTTTATGTACTTTTATGTGCTGAATGTACCTGGTATAAGGTATAGATGTTTAGTTTATCTTAATCAAAGCTAAAAATGTTTTCCTTTTGTCCATAAGTCAAAGTGCCAAAATTAATTTCTAGCTGAAATTAAATTAATCTAAAATAGGTCAGTGACACTGAGATACACAATTTTACTTGCCACAGTTATAAGCTCTTATCACCTCTAACCTAGTTCTAACATTTACTTGCTATACTATTTTTTATTAAATATCCTGAAGTCATTAATCTATAACCCAGTTGAGTTTTACTGACAATTTTCTTGCAGAAATCCATTCAGAAAAGTTTTCCATGGAATAGAAATTACAATGTATTCTGTACTCTTCTTGTTACATGGATAGTTTTAGACTAAGAGAGACCTCATTGCTTTTGAGTATTACTAATTGCTGTAAACAATGCAAATCATTTCCCATTCCTTTATCAATTTAATATGGAATACACTAATTATCCAGAAATGAAGACTAGAGTTTTCAATTTTATCCATCATTTGTACTAGAGTTATTATCATCTCTGAACCTCTAAATCTTGATCACATGAAGATGGAGCAATTTTGAAAGGTAGATTAAGAAAATAAATTTATTTTTACCATATATTTTATTTCAAACAAGAGAATTTTTAAGGCTGAGATTACTATTACATGTAACTTTATGACACATCAGTTTATATATCTGATTAAAATATAAAAATATAAAAAACTTAAATCAATACTTTATTACATGGGATAAAAATTGCATAAGCAACACCAGAAAGTTAAATCATGGCTAATGGTAACTGGAATGATGCTGACATCATTTTATTTATTATCAATTTTACTATTAATCTCTCAGCTTTGAGAAACAAGTATAACAAATTATTTTCTATAATATTTGATAATTAATATGATGGGAGGTAGCTTTCTGATTTATCTTTCAGATGCTAAGACTGAGTTATAAAGAGGTAAAGAACAGAGCTATAAATTTGCTTATCCTACAGCTTTGCAAGTTTTCAGTGGTAGTTCCCCCAATACTTTGCTCTCCTGCTCCTGAAAAGATTGTGAACTAGCATGCTTGTCCAAATAGGTTTCTGGTCTATGTTGTGCCCAGCAGCTCGAGACCCCACAAAGATCACCAGAGACCATTATCAATGCAAGCACAAAGAGTCCTTTATTAGCAAGTTCGAGCCTGGTCCTCCACGCAGTCGGTAACCTGTGACGCTAAGAGACCCCGAGACCTTGTTTAGCACGGTTTTTATAATGAAAGGCAAGCAGTTTTACAGTGTTCTTTTTGATTGGTTAACATACAAAATTGTATACAAAGCATGTTATTTTAAGTTCTGTGTCACCCTGACCACTGAGAGGAGGGTTGTCATTATCTTTAAGTTTGCTTTTGTGCCAGCAAAGTTTGCTTTTGGATCAGCCACCTGCCCTTTACAGATAAGAGACGAAAATTCTTTGTGGCTTTCATGAGGGGTTGAGGGCAGTTTGGGAAGAGCCTCGTATTTACACAGGTGCGGGCTCTTTCTATCTTTATATTCCCCCCTTTCCAAGAACACTTAGAGAGCCAATTTTGGGTCTCTATAGTTTTAACCCTTGCTGCTTCATGGGCTGATATTGGACCCTTAGCACCATTAGCTGTACTGTATTTATTCTATCTTTAACAAAAGCAATTAACTTATTGATTATACAAGATCCTATAATTAAAGCTAGTAGCAACAATATTAGGGGTCCTAGTATAGTGGACATCAGAATAGTTAACCAAGGGGAAAAATTGAACCAGGATTCAAACCAGCTCTGACTAGCTTCCCATTCTTTCTTTCTGTTTGTTAGTCCTGCTCTGACTTTTGCCATATTATCCTTGATTATCCCAGAGTGATCTATATAAAACAACATTCTTCTCCTAGGGCAACACATAAGCCTCCTTGTTGTAAAAATATTAAGTCCAAACCTCTTCTATTTTGTAAGACCACTTCAGCTAGGGAAGTTAAAGATTGTTCTAAATGAGAGATTGAATCTTCTAAACACTCTATGTCTGCATCTATTGCTGCTCTTAGATTGGAATAATGTTGGATCTGAGTGACTAAGGATGCTACTCCAGTTCCTAACCCTTCCAAGCTAGCCCCGAGCAGCACACTAAGAGTTAGAGTGGTAATAGGTTCCCATTGTTGTCAAATGGGGTTCTGTTTCATGCCCCATTCTTCTTCAATCATAGTCATAAAACTCTGGTGTCCATGGTAAATTAGCCATGGAAACAATCTGATTAGAACACAGTAATCCTTTGACTGTTTTAACACACTCCAGTGGACACAGGGGGTGAGTCAAGAGGAGCAAGCCCACCAGGTATCATTGTGGGGTATTATAAAAGAGTTTTCTGCCTCAGGTTGGATTCCCCATGTCGAGTGACAGAGGGACCGGCTGGCATGGGGCACTGTTTCTAAACAGAGCCCTTGCCCGGACACTTGCTCTAGGGTTAGGGACTGTTTAGATCACCAACAGCAGTCCTGGAGCTTGGTGGAGATAGTAACACGCACTTGTACTACTACTCCCTCATAATATGGGGGAACACAGTGTCATAGCAGAGCCAGCAGGACCTGGTCAAATTAGGGTAGGTGGTATTGAGCACCAGGAAAGACCAAAACAAAAGACTCAGAAGGGGATGAGCTTCTGTTTGAATTGGATTTACAATTGACTGTTCATGGGGTTCTTTAGTCCTTAAGTAGGAGGCACTTAAGGAGTGGGTGGTAGGTTGTGAGGTATTTGGGAAGCTAGTAACTGATTTAAAAATTTTTGGACCTCAGGTAGGGGGGATGACCAGAATTCTTTGGGCTGGAGGGCGTAAAATTTGGTTAGGCCCTAATTGCTGGGTAAAAAGCTTCATAATCATCCGAACAGTGAACACAACCCCTAAATCAGGTCCCTCAGCATAAAGGCATAACCCCATGATCGGGTTCTTATCCATTGTCTATCCTGCTTTCCCTTATCAGTGACGGTGATTAAGAGGGGGTTACAATTATTGTTACATGAAGCTTTTTTACCTCGCTTGACTTCAATTAAATCATGAGAGGCTTTTATCCAATATGCCTACCCTGTAGTTTCACATCCCCATTTAGCACAGAAATAAGATTCCTCCTCTCCACATTCTTTCTGGTGAGAATAACCAGGACACACATAGAAGGGGAAAGGCTGAAGTTCCTCCCTCCCATGAGTATAAGCACAGTTAAATTTCCTTGTTCTCCCCCTAACTGTATCTGAAAGGGCCCGTTTACTTAGGTGTAATTCTTCATTAACACTAATAGTGCCTGTTCCCACAGAAAAAGCCCCATTTGCTAAAGTGCAAAGGTCTACTTGCAGTTCAGGCCACCATGTCCATAAAGGGTGATATTCAGTCACAGTCAGGCTGGGAACTCTTGCCGCCAGGTTGGTTACTTCCCAGGTGATTTCATAAGGCTGATGTAGGCTGAGGTTGGTGACTCCAAAAACTGGAGCTACAGCTGTAGTTGTGGCCAGGACAAAATAACAAAGCAAAAGTAAGAACATAGTCACAGTCTGTGGTGGCAAAGCTTGATCTTTAGCAGGTTGTCTTTGGACCTGTCCACTCTCGGTGTAGAGTCGTCTACGGCAGGAAGCACAATGTCAGTAAGGGGTTCAGTTGGCTTGACGTGGGTGTGATGAATCCAGGAGGTGATGCCATCGAATTTGAGAGCTGTGTGTGTAGTCAAAATGACCATGTAGGGGCCCTTCCACCGTGGTTCCAGGTTACTCTGTCAGTGTCGCTTCACTAGGACCCAATCACCCGGGTGGAAGTTGTGAGGAACAGGAGGCGGGCCTGACTCATACAGGCTTTTGAGCTTTGGCCAAACTTCTCCGTGGGCCCTCTGCAGGGCCTGGAGGGAAAATAAATGTTCAAAATTATCTACATTTTTTATCTTTTAGGAGCCACTCAGTCAGATCAGGGAGTATTGGATGTGGGGTCCCAAACATGATTTCATAAGGGGTGAGTCCCATCTTGTAGGGAGAATTACACACCCGATATAGGGCATAGGGAAGGAGGGCCACCCAGTTACCACCAGTCTCCATGGTTAATTTAGTCAAGGTATCTTTTAAAGTTCTGTTCATTCTTTCTACCTGTCCTGAGCTTTGGGGTCGATAAGCACAATGTAGTTTCCAATTTGCCCCAAGTACTGAAGCCAGCCCCTGACTTACCTGTGAAGTAAACACTGGCCTGTTGTCCGACCCTATCATTATGGGAAATCCATACCTTGGCAGGAGGTCTTCTAAAATCTTTTTAGCCACTATTTGTGCCATTTCTCGCTTGGTGGTAAACGCTTCGACCCATCCTGAAAAAGTATCTACAAAGACTAATATTTATACCCATACTTTCCAGATTTTACTTCAGTGAAATCAACTTCCCAATATGCCCCTGGCCTATCTCCCCTTAATCTATTTCCTGATTCCCACTTACTATATCCTGCATTTGTTAACTTACAAACCCTGCAACTTTTGACAATCTGTTCTATCTTATTTTGCACACCTTTAATTCTAATTCCTGCTTGCTGCATCAAGTCCTGTAATTTTCTTGTCCCCATGTGGGTGGTCTGGTGGAGCCTGTGCAACACTTTCTGTCCCAACAGTTTTGGAAGTATTATTCAGCTTTCAGAGTCTTTCCACCATCTGTCTAAGCATTGGGCTAGTGGCTGCTGGCAAATCCATGATAAGTCCTCTTCCGTGTAGGTTGGGTCTTTTGGAAGGGTTCGTGGACCACAGTCTGGGAGTTGAGCAACCGTAATCAAGTCTCTCTGGAGGGCTATTTCTCGTGCCATCTTATCTGATAAACAATTGCCCCTAGATACTGGATTAGTTGGTTTTTGATGCCCAGGGCAGTGTATGATAGCCAATTTCTTGGGTAACCAGAGGGCGTCTATCAGGGACACAATTTCTTCCTTGTTTTTAATAGATTTCCCTTCTGTGTTTAGCATTCCCCTTTCCCTATATATAGCCCCATGAATATGGGCAGTTGCGAAGGCATAACGGCTGTCCGTGTATACAGTCAATTTTTTGCCCTCTCCCATCGTTAGAGCCTTAGTCATGACTATCAGTTCTGCCTTCTGAGCAGAGGTGCCTATTGGGAGGGGCTCAGCCCAAATCACCTCTGTCTCAGTTACTACTGCTACACCCACATACCTTTGACCCTGATGTAAAAAGCTGCTCCCATCCGTGAACCACACCACATCTGCATCGAGCAGCGGATGGTCTTGCAGCTCTTCTCTAAGCCCACATACCTGGGCTAGGACTTCTGAGCAGTCATGTACGAATGTGTCCAGGTCAGGATCAGGCAACAGCATAGCAGGATTGAAAGCTGAGGGTGCCTGAAAAATAATCATGAGAGAGTTAAACAATAGGCTCTGATAATGTGTGAGCCAAGCATTACTGAGTCATCGATCTGGAGGTTGTCTCAGGATTCCCTCAATAGCATGTGGAGTGATCACATGTCATTCTTGTCCCATAGTCAATTTATCAGCATCTTTTACCATTAGGGCTGTGGCAGCAATCATACATAGGCATGGGGGCCAGCCTGCAGCCACCGGATCCAGTTTTTCTGACAGGTATGCTACTGGTCTCCTCCAAGGGCCTAAGTATTGAGTCAAGACTCCTTTTGGTATCCCTTTACTTTCATCAATATAGAGAAAGAACCGTTTAATGACATCGGGAAGTCCCAGGGCTGGGGCTGACAAGAGGGCATCCTTGGTTTGTTGAAATGCTTTATCTACTTCTATTGTCCAATTAAAGAGCTGCTTGTCTTTTGTGGCCTCATACAGTGGTTTGGCTAATTCTGCAAACCCTGGAATCCATAGTTAACAGAAGCCAGCCGACCCAAGGAATTCTCTTACTTGATGTGGAGACTGAGGCTTTGGGATTCTTAGAACAGTCTCTTTTCAGGTTTGAGTTAGCCATCATTTACCTCCCTTTAGGAGATAGCCCAAATATGTTACCTCAGGTCTGCAGATTTGGGTCTTCTTTGCTGATGCCTGATATCCCAGGTTGCCCAGTGTCTGGAGTAAATTTTCTGTTCCTCGGATGCATTCATCCCAGTTTTCAGCAGCTATAAGGAGATCATCTACATATTGTAACAAGGTTAGGTTGGGATGATTTTGCCTAAACTCACCCAAGTCCTCATGTAGAGCTTCGTCAAACAAGGTGGGAGAATTTTTGAATCTCTGTGGCAATCTTGTCCAGGTAAGTTGTCCATTGATACCCTTATCAATGTCTGTCCATTCAAAGGCAAATAGCTCTTGGCTCTTTGGAGCTAGAGGCAAGCTGAAAAAGGAATCTTTTAAATCCAGCACTGTATACCATCGTCTGTAAGGAGGAAGCACGCTCGGATTAGGCACAGTAGGGTGTATGTCCGCCACTCTTTTGTTTACCTCTCTTAGGTCTTGTACTGGGCGGTAGTCATTTGAGTTGGGTTTCCGTATTGGAAGCAGGGGGGTGTTCCATGCGGACTGGCAAGGTCATAGTACCCCTTTGTTCAGCAGTCACCTGATGTGGGAGGTTATTCCTGTTCGAGCCTCCCTGGTCATGGGGTATTGTTTAACCCTAAGGGGTTAGCTCCTAGTTCTGTTTCTATATAGAGGGTGGGCCATGTTTAGCTAATCCAATTCCCCCAGTCTCTGTCCAAGCATCTGGGAACCGCTGTACCCAGTCTTCAATGTTTTTATCAGGTGATTGCAGCTGCTGGTGTAGCTGATATTCATCCTCCAAAGTAAGAGTTAGCATAGGTAACAATTTTCCTTGTCCATCTATTACCTGGGCGCCTTCAGGGTGAAAATGAATTTGGGCCCCGATTTTGGTTAATAAATCTTTTCCCAAAAATGGACAGGGGCTGTTGGGTATGACTAAGAATGAGTGGGACACGTTTCCCATTCCCAAGTCTATTATTCTTTTGGGTGTCCAAGGGCACTTTTTAATCCCTGTAGCCCCTTGCACCCATGAGGTGCTTGTTGAAATCTTTCCTTGAGGGTCAGTCAAAGCTGAATATTGGGTTCCTGTATCCACCAAAAGCTGCACTGGAGTCCCCTCCACTTTCAGAGTTACCCTAGGTTCAGGGAGGGGTTCTGAACCCCGTTGACCCTAATCGTGCATTTCATCTTGGGTGACCAGGACCGATAGTCTCCTAGTCATCCATTTACCATCTCTAGATCTATGGTTTCTTTTTTTAGGGCATTCTCTAGCCCCATGATCTTCCTCCTTACAGCAGGCACACTGATTCAGACCCAGATTATGTGCCCTGGAGTTCCCAGGTGGTGGTTGATTGCTCAGGAGTCTGTTTCTTTTTTTTTTTCTGTCCTTCCGCCCTGCACTGCTACTGCTAATGCTTTAGTCATTTTCCTAGTAGCCCTAAGCTGTTTTTCTTCTGGTGCATCTCTGTTATTGAATACCGGCTAGGCTATTCTCATTAAGTCTTGAATACTTTTCACTTCTATGTCCTCTATTCTCTGTAACTTATGCTTTATATCTGGTGCTGCCTGGATAACAAAGCTCATTACTACTGCTGCCTGATTCTTGGATCCATAGGAGTGTACTGTCTAAATGCCTCCATTAATCTTTCTAAATAAGCTGAGGGTGATTCCTGCCTTTCTTGCATGACTGAATACACCTTGGCCAAATTAGTGGGCTTACGAGCTGCTGCCTGGAGACCCCCCATTAGAGTCTGGCAATAAACCCAGAGCTTCTCCCTACCTTCAGCCATATTATAGTCCCATTCATCTTGTGGAGGCCTGGACAAGGGGAAAGAAGCATTAATTAAGTCAGGGTTTACAGTGGGTTGTCCGTCGTCCCCTGGGACCAACTTTCTGGCTTCCATCTGGATTTTTTCACGCTCCTCAGTTGTGAACAAGATCCGGAGTAACTGCTGACAGTCATCCCAAGTAGGCTGGTGAGTAAACATGACACTATCTAAAAGGGAAATAAAGTCTTTTGGATTGTAGGAAAACTTAGCATTTTGATTTTTCCAATTATATAAATCACTTGTAGAGAAGGGCCAATATTGAAGCTGGGGATTGCCAGCGTTGTCTGGCAGCCCAGGTTCTCGGAGCAGCAGAGCGATTGTAGAATCTGGAGCTTCTGGTCGGGAGGGGCAGGCTACCCGCTGAACTCGGCCTCATGTTCTCTTTGCTAGCCCTCCTGAGCCAGTTCTTTCTTCTTCATTTCTGGCTGTAGCAGCTTCTCTTTCTTCTGCATCCTCCTGTCCTGGGTCCTGAGGAGGAATAGGGGCTTGCATATAAGGAGAGAGGTTAAAGAAAAGGGGGTCTGGATCTTCCTCCAGGAGAGTAGGATAAGGAGCTGTGGGCTTTTCTGATGAGTCTAACTTCTTTAGGGCAAGCATTTTAGTTGTGGGGGAGGGCGGTGGTGGTAGGAAGGGAGAAAGCCAGGTTGGAGAGTCACTGTCTACTAAGATTTCCCAGATTAAAATATATGGAATTTGATCTGGGTGGCCAATTTTCCCTGATTGGAAGATTTTCTCTTTGACCTTTCGGATGGTTGGAAGGTTGAAGGTTCCCTCTGGGAGCCATCCCACTTGGAAGGTGGGCCAATTTGACCTGAAAAAGGTTATAAGTTTTCTTTTATTGATTTCAACTGACAAATTACGTGCTCTGGCTTAAACCTCCCCAAAGTGGCTGACCACTATGGCCAAAGGAGTACTTTGAGTTTGGCCTATCTCTACAGCAACTAGATATCCAACTATCGAGAGGAGGAGAAATGTAAAGGTTAGATAAAAAGAAATTGGACCAGATGACGCCAATGTGGGTTGGAGATGTTGTTATAGCAGAGAGCCACCGCTGGTGTCTATCTGGTTGAAACCTGTTCACTGTACAATTCCAAAAGGATGAAATGAATTTGGCTATTGATTAGTATTTCTCCTTTCTATCAGGAGATTTAAAGACCCGATTTCCTCCAGATAGGAGATGAGAAATTTAAGAATGAGAAATAGAATAGTAGCGGACTAACACAATGAAGAATTTAATAGGAGGCAAGAGTAAAGACCATATAGTACAATACACAAACAGACAGACATATAGTGCACTAGATCAAAATTGGCTAGCTGGTATTTTGTGGACAAAAACAAAAATTTCTGATTGCAACGCAGAATCACCCAGATGCAACACAAAAGTTACCCAGATGTGACAAAGAGTCGCCTAGATGCAACACAAAAGTTGCCCAGGTGCAACACAAAGGTTGCCCAGATGCAACAAAGAGTCACCCAGATGGGTCGAGGGGACGTCTCCTGAGACCCTGCTGGGGTCCTATAGCACGTCCACCAGGACTTTACCAGCCCAGAACCAGAACCTGCAGGCAAACCAGACAAGAAAAAAAATGTGGCAATGCCTTAATCACTGGCCAATGATGTCAATTATGACTCTATGATCAGGTGTCTGGGTGGGCTTAGGGTATCCCAGACGAGCCCCCAAGATGTTGTGCCCAGCGGCTCAAGATCCCACAAAGACCACCAGAGACCACGATCAATGCAAGCACAAAGAGTCCTTTATTAGCAAGCTTGAGCCTGGTCCTCCACGCACTCGGTAACCTGTGACGCTAAGAGGACCCGAGCTCTTGTTCAGCACGGTTTTTATAATGAAAGGCAAGCAGATTTACAGTGCTCTTTTTGATTGGTTAACATATAAAGTGTACACAAAGCATGTTATTTTAAGTTCTGGGTCACCCTGTCCTCCGAGAGGAGGGTTGTCATTATCTTTAAGTTTGCTTTTGTGCCAGCAAAGTTTGCTTTTGGATCAGCCACCTGCCCTTTACAGATAAGATAAGAGATGAGACAAAAATTCTTTGCAGCTTTTATGAGGGGTTGAGGGCAGTTTGGGGAGAGCCTCGTATTTACACAGGTGCGGGCTCTTTCTATCTTTAGAGTCTACAACGAGAATTTTGGTATTGGTATGACATAAAACAAATAATCTCTCAAACTCAACTGTCACATGATTCTGCACAAGTCAATTTTTATCATTTTTGAAAATGACTCTATTGTAATTCCTAGAGCTCTGATTTTCATTGGTCATGAACAAAGGGTAGACTTTTCAGAAGGATCAAGAACAACTAAGAGCATTACAGAATCAAACTGAATTGACTCTCCCTTACTTGTAGCCCCAAGTGTATTTACTATGCAATGAAATAAATAAATAACAAAACAAGAAAGCTGATTATATTATCACATGGAAAAATCAGAATTATTTTCTCTCTCTTTTGTTTGTTTCTTTTCTTCTTCTTTTATTTTTATTACTTGAGATTCAACCCAGGGCCACTTTAAAACTGAGATATTATTTTGAGTCAGGGTATTGCTAAATTGTTTAAGGGCTTTGCTAATTCTATGAGGCTGTTCTTGATTTTGCAATCATTCTCTCTGTCTCCCAAACCACTGAGTTTGCACGCATGCATCAATGCATCTGGCAGTAATCAGAATTTCTTACTGACCTGTGAGCAGATAAAATTTGCTTTGCTTCCGTTGAAGAAGTTAGCGGCAAAATTTAAAGCACTCAGAGAATTCCCAGAGAAAAGTGGATTTTTGATGGTCCTTGACATTTCGTTGCATTTCAAATACTCATGAATGTTTCTCTTCCACAGCCATTTATTTTGCAATTATGTCAAAGAGTAGTAAATGCAGTTTGACAAAGAGAGAAGGAGGGGTGGGGACGATTAAAAGGGAAATAATGACAAACTATTTTAAAAGACTGTATAATCTATGCAAACAAATGTAAATAATATCTTTTTTGTTGTTGTTTAAACATAGTTGGCCCACTCATTTCCTTTTGAAGGAAGGACATAAAAATAAGAATTTATGCTTCAAGCAAATAGAAAATACAAAGTGGGTAGAAGTATAAAAATTGCCAAAGACAAACTCACCATTTAAAAAGTAAATTTGTATAATAATCTGAACTACTCATACTTGTAAAATTTAGTGAAATTTTCCAAAAGTGAATCTATTGGAATAATTTGTGAAAAATTGAAAATGCAATTTTGGAAAACTGCATGGGTTTTTGAAAACTAAATTCTACCAAATTATTCTAGAGTAAATAAATGTCACAGTTAATCTACAAAGTTTTCTCTTCTTCTAATAGAAACAATTTGCTCAAAACAAAAAGAACATGTAATTTTGTTTAACTCTGAAGTCCCTTAAAATAAGATTGTCTAAAATGTAAATAACTACCAATTAAATTACTAAGCACATTCTAAATGCCATCTTCATGGCAAGCATATAAAGGGACCCACTTTATGATGTGGATTTTAAATTCTTGGGTCTTGGAACTCATTTTAAGTTCTTAAAAATTATTAAGGACCCCAAGTATTTTTACTTGTAGAGATTACTGCTGATGTTTGCCATAAAATATGAGAAAAATTAAAACATTTAGTTATGATTAAAAACACCTGTCATGTTAGCATGAATAACATTTTTAAGAAACATTTTTTCCAAAAAATTATGAATGGTTTATTTTAACATTTCAATAAATTGTTCAGAGTCCATTTTGATAGAAGACAGCTATATTCTGTATTTGCTTTTGCTTTCTATCTATTGTGATATGTTGCTTTACTCCATATCACAACATATCATTATATAGCTATATGAAGAAAATCAGAACTCACTGATATGAAGTGGGAAAAGAGAAACATTTTAATAGTTTTTTCTAATTACTGCAGATAATATTCTTTGATATATTATTATTAGATGAAGTTATTTCTTCAAGGTTATATGGTAACTTAAATTATATTGATAAACTACTCATATTTTGTTAAAATTCACTGGTCTATCTTGCACTTTAAATGAATCTTTTACCAGGCATGATTCTATAATATGAGGAGCTGATAACTGGAAAAATATTTATTCTTGAGTTATAGATTGAAATTTTTAATTTTTATTCAAAATTTATAAAAACCTCTATTTTTTAATATCACAACTGGCCTCATCAGAAAAGTTTCTAAGTAGTGGGAAAATATTAAGTTTAAAGCAGAAGATCAAAAAATTCAAAATATAATTTGTAATTTTAAACCTGAATTTTAGTATTGCCAATAAATACCTGCAGTTGATTTCCTTGAAGTGATGAGATTAATTGATTAATATCAAGAAAAATCAGCCAAATATCTAAATCTGAATAACCACAGTTTGTCTGTTGGTCATTTTTGGTAGAAAAAAATGATGTTCCATGAATGAAAAAGGGGGGCTAGTTTAGCTTGTAGCCAAATAATCACCCAAAAACTTTTCCTTGACATAACTGTAGTATTTATGTGTGCAGTCCATGTTCTTTTACATAATTCCCATATCATTATACATATAAACACAAAAGTACTACTCATTTACTCAAGGATAAAAATTTAATAAAATTAATGCATTTTACTGCTTGTAAAAATAATTTAAGTGAAACTGATACTTTATCTCTAACAATGTGCAATGGTGAAGAATACCATGATATAATTTGGTGGCACTGCCTGAACATATACTAAGAAAGAGCAGTTTTATCGTTATTGCCTCTGGATCAATAGTGCAAATATTAACACAGGAAAAAAAGCAAATAACATTTAGTGCACTTCTGAAAATATATTTTTACCTCAGGACACTCCCTGAAATGGTATCAGAAACCTGGAGTCTATGGGCCACACCTGGGAACCCATGTCTTTTAGTATTTTTTACTAACAACCAATATAAACCATCCACAAAATTCTATCAATTATGGTTCAGTGGGCTCAGAGAAAATTTCCAAACTCACATGAAAGTGATAACATATTGTGACAATGGTTTTTCTTTTATACCTAACCACCTGGAGGAATTTATAAATATTTAATCATTCTATACCAAAATCTGCTAGCTTTAAATCCTGTTTTTCATTAATAAGAAGGCTTTGTGGTTTCAAGTATCAATGCAACACCATTCTTCTGTGGCAATAAGTTAACCCATGTAGAATTTGGTATAGAAACAGCTACAAAAGCAAAAGAGTAAAAATTAGTCTTACAGATATCAAGATAAACTTTGGTATTAGCGTAAGCTATGGTAAGTAGAAAAGCAACTGGCTTAGAATTGTAAAAGAAAAAAGGACATTGTAATATAAATCTCCCCCACTCCTTATGCTGCATTTATTTCCCTGCCTCCCATTTTCTTGTCGCTCTCCCCACCCTTTCCACTGCAGCATTTCCCCACCTCCCAACTCATTGTCAGTTTCTAAACATCCTAGCTAGCTATTTGTTCATAAGTCAGCTTGCAATTATCCTTCTTCATTATTGGGACCCTGTTAGCCTGGCAGAATTCAACTGCTTAAGGATAGCTCCCCTGCCATCTTTTCTCATGCTTTCTCTCTCCTACTCTTTCCTTCTCTCTCCTTCTCACTTTTCACACTCTCTCTTGCACACACCCTTTCTCTTTTCCTTTTATTTTCTCTCTTACCCTGCAGGGAGACACTCTGTTTGCTTAATAAACCCTCTAATGTCAATTCCCATGTCCATTGTGGTTTTTGTGGGTTTCTTACATTGGTGCTATGACTCGGATGGGCTCTTCCACTGTCTCTTAAGGAAGTGGAACCCCATCTGATGCTCCAGTGCCCCCTGGAAACAGCCTCACATTCCATTCTGCCTGGATGCTCTGCTCTGCTCTGCATCCATCACCAGAGTTCAGATTGGTGAGTCCCCTAGGTGGGTTCCCCTAGGCCAATTTCAACACTCCTCTGCCAACCTGAGAAGGGACCATTGAGTATCCAGGACCCTCGAGGTGGCTGAGGGGTGGTGGCATCCCCAGTCAAGACTTTCATAGTTTCAGCTGGCCCCCTTAGTCAGTCTTATCTGCTGGGTGGGTCCCTGATATTATAATGGAGATTCTCTCTCAGGTTTGAAGCTCATCTTCATGCTCACACTTGTACTCGCCCTCTAAAACACTAATGTCAGGTTCTCAACCCTCCTTAGCTATTGTCTGGCCCCACATGATGCTTGTGTGACAACACAATTGATGTGCTGCCTCCTCATCTCCAGTTGACTACTCCAGTTGGCCACAGACTTGGCTGTATCAGTCTTCACCACATGGGATCTGGGTCCCCTATTCCAGCATTTTCACTCCTGGGATGTCTGTTAGAAAACTTTAGACCCCTTTGCCTGACCCCTGGTTTAAGTCATCAAAACTTAATGATATTTGACCACAGTACCCTTTTGATAATCAATCCAAAATGGCCACATAATGGCGCACAACTTCTGTGAGCCAGCAGGCAGATAGAAAGGGATTCTTTATCTTCAAGTCTCTTATTTCTTGCTTCTTGGCTCTTCCTGCAAACTCGAACATTTCCTTTTGGCTTCTTCTTCCCCCTTTTAACCCCTCCTCCTCCTCCAAGTTCCATTTAGTTCTGTTTCTGCTTCCATTCCCCAGTCCAGCCAACCTTGTCCTCCTGCCACAAGGTCCTGAATATGGCAGTGTGGAGGGAGTAACCAGCCCAACAATCAGTAACATGTCCCAGTAAGGAGTATGATATAGCAGCCCCATTACTCAAAAGTAGTGGGAGATAATGTTTCACAATTTTCTGCATCCAATCCTGAATTGGTTACTAACCAGGATAAAGGTCTAAAATGCCCTAGGTAACTATTTTCTGTGAGCCTATTAGCTCCTTTCAGATCTCAGTCAAGGCTTACATTGAAATGTAAATGGAGGAAGCCAGAATGCACAGTGGGAGACCTGTCTCAAACCCAAGGGAAAAAAAAGACCATTTTAAATTTCTCCTGGGCTGCAAAACAGAACACTTTATCTCTCCCCTTTACCTCTTCTCTCTGCCCTTCTCTTTCTCACTCTCTCATGGTATAATTAATGACCATTATTATTTTTCTACTAGGACTTTAGTTTTTCTTAAATGCTATATTTTTGAGCTCACAATTTTGATCCTACATGCCCAGGTTAATGATTTTTTGATCAGTTCTTTTTATCCAACTCTAGAGTTATTTTTGAACATCTGTTACATTGCAATGGAGATAAACATTACAAGGCCTTTGATGTTGTGTTAACTTTGAGCACACATAAAATTAAAATTTTTAAAAATGGATCCAAATACTTTAAATTCATGTGATTTAAAAAGGTTCAATTTAAATTGGTCAAACTAATAGAAGAAAAATGTCTTTCAAATTAACTCACAAATCTCTAGGTGGTCAAACTAATAAAATGTTGATGTTTATAAAATTCTAACATCAATTTTTCTAGGACTTTTCTTCAATAGGAAAGAGACTGCAAATACTGTTGGTAAACTTGTCTGATATCTTGTTTTTTTCTACAATAAAATGAGTGAGAGTTGACATGTATGGGATTACTCAAAAGTGTTTGTTAGAGACAAACTGATTAATTTACAAAGTTATTCCTTGGAGTAACATACTTAAACCTTATTCTTTGTATATTAAATGTGTTCATATTTTTCAGGTATAAAAGCTCTCTTAGACTTTCTTTAATTCATGTTTTAGATATAATTCTAAAGTGTGTTAAGTAGTGTTCACATAGACTCAGGAGTCAATATATATAAACTTCTTAATATGACATTTAAGAAAGAGTGTAATGTGCAGTAGCAAAAATGGGATAGCAGTAACTGAGATTGGGGTCTCTGACCTCATGACTGTGGCATGCCTGGTGCCTCCAAGTGTTCCTGTGCAGGGGCACAAGATGCCTAACTGGGGGTATATACCTCTATGAGAGAAGTACTGTTGTGGCAGTACCCTCACTGGGGAAGCTCTATACAGGAGTCCCATCAGCTCTGACATTGATCTCAGGCACACAGCTCTTGGGAAGAAAGGAATTATTTTGCTAGATAACCAGTGTTTCATCAGCTCCCTTCCCTGGTTCCTGTCCACCTTACAGTAACTTTGGACAATGGACTTCCTTGAGAGCTACACAAAATTCCTGATATTGCACTTTGAAGTTGCGAAGAAAAGTTACATAGATGTCCTAGTCTCTGTAACTTTCCTGAAAATGAAGAATAATGCTTACATACATATATAAAAATTGCTGACATAACTCTTTAGATCTGCATTTCCATCAGAGAAAAGAGCTCCATCTGATCGCAGGTTCATCTTCAAAAATCTGTATTTATAAACCTTTATTTTCTAATACTCCTTTTCCCCTCACTGAACTTCAGAATTTTATCATGCTTGTCATGACAAAAGAGGAAAAATTAGCTCCAGGATTAGAAAATTTTACCTAAGATTTGTGAATAACACTGCCTTACCTCAGATAAGGCTCTGCTTCACTCTGCTGCATGTTATAATGGCTCCAAAGTAAGTCAGACTTTAAATCATTTAAAGTTGTTCTCAAAAGTTTGATGATTGTTGTAAAGATTACCGTGATCTCAAACAGGGTATATCATGAATAACTCAGCCAAAATTCAAGATAGCTATTGCACAAACTGAATGTTTTACTCTTGGTGATTCCATTTTGTATTTTTCTTGTAAACTCTAACTGTTGCCTGATTAATATTTTGCTGACATACTGCTTCAAGAGAAAACACTACAAATTAACTTGAAATCATATAGGACAGATAATGTAGACTCCAATTAGATAAAAGGGGGTAAATAACTGTACAGTTATAGACAACTTAAGATGTACACTTGTGTTGGCCCACTAAAATAAAGACTGAAAGCTACAAAAGAGAGATTCTTAGGCAAATGTGCCTGATAACTATTAAGAGAAACTGCCAGAGTCAGAAATTTTTAGTCAGTTTAAGGCCTACAGACACAGGTAGGCTTAATCTATAGAGATCTCTTCTAAATGATGTGTTTACATTCCTGATAACCTGGACAATGTTAAAGTTCCCAAATAAAGGCCTTGTCTTCTCCAGCCTTTGCTAGGTCTTGTTATGGGAACAACTTCTCAGTTCTCTCACCCCCTAGTGAGGATATTCAATGGCATGTTCCAGATTCTGCAACATTTATCTTGTACTAATCTCATTTCAGTACTCATGTCTTTTTGTTCTTCTCTCATAGAAGTATACACCCCCAGATGCCTTTACAAACTGCTATTCCCCAACCAGACTTCTACCATGGACCACTTGGTTGACCTGATTTCTAAAAAGGGAACTCCAAACTGCTTGCCCCACACTGCCCCCTTCCCACTCAAAGAAGCCAGAGTGGCCATCACCCACCTTTTGCTACAACAGTAAAGCAGTTCCTAAAATTAGAGGGGGGAATGAAGCCAGAACTGGGGACAGGCAGTTAATGCAGAAATATGGGATCATTCAAATTGAGAAAATGAAGTCCATGAAAGCCATATGCCTCTGGAAGAATGGAAGTTGTAAACTGCCCCTGGGAGAATGGACTATTTACATCTCACCTGCAAAACCAGGCCTAGTCACATAGGCAGGAAGGATAGAAAAGGTGGAAAAGAACTGAAGAACAAAAGATTCTCTTATATAAACAGAAACAGGGGAATGTAATATAAAGCTGCTCCCCTGTCCCTTTTGCTGCAGCCATTTCCCAACCTCCCAACTACTTGTCAGTCTATGAACACCCTAGCTAGCTATTGGTTCATCAGTCAGCTTGCAAGTATCCTTCTCCATTATTGGTCCCCTGTTAGCCTGGTGGAATTCAACTGCTTAAGGATAGCTTCCCTGCCATCTTTTCTCATGCTTTCTCTCTCCTACTCACTTTCTTTCTGTCTCCTCCTGGCTTTTTACACTCTCTCTTGCATGTGCCCTTTCTCTTTTCCTTTCATTTTCTCTCTTACCCTGCAGGGAGACATTGTTTGCTTAATAAACCCTCTTATGTCAATTTCCATGTCCAGCATGGTTTTCATAGGTTTCTTACAGACATTATATTATCTTAAGGACTATGCCTTTACCATTTTGAGTTGTTTTCTCAATTTTAGTTCATATTATTCAATTTGAAGCATCTATCATTTGTGTCAACAGTGTCATGAAAATAAGTATTACAAATATAACAGTATTTTGTTTTCATAGCAATAGTTCATTTATTACAGAAAGCAGCTTAAACAGACATATCCTCTATACTACTAAAGCTTATAGTTTGATTATAAAATTCCAGTATGTCAGACAAACACAGGCACTTATTCCCTTAAAAAACAATGTGATCTGGGTTAATACCTTTAAATATGGCATTGGACTTGGTGGCTTTATGTAAAGTCTCAGGTTTCAGAGAGAATAGGGCTGCATACCTTGGCAAATTACTGGTTATAAAAATAACTCAATCATCTTTTAACATCTACCTCCTGGATAGTTTAATTTTAGCAATTCCTACTCAGTTTCAAAATCAGCTGTGAGTCAAAAAGGGGTAATGCACTCTAGTGCTCTGAAAAAAGCAATTTCTCTGAGGTTAATTGTAGAGGTATTTTGTGTGTTGTGATAAAAGGGAGATGTGGAACACATCTTGATTTTCTGGGGTTACCAAAAATAACCTAAAGTACTGAAGACTCACGAATTACCTTAATTTTACTTGTCGATGAAAAGTAACATCTTAACACTAAAAATAAGCCAAGGCAGCTGGTGATGAATGACAGTTTTGCCTCTGGTGGTTTTTTGGAGGGGTGTAGTAGGGATTGAATTCAAGAGCACTCTATATCAGAGCTATGCCCCCAACTCTTTTGCATTTTAATTCTGAGACAAGTCTCATTAAATTGATCAGGCTGCCCTCAAGTTTGTGATATGCCTACCTCAGTTTCCCAAGCAGCTGGTTTGAGGGTTGGCACCACCATGCCTGGCCTGAATAAATTGTAAGCTCTGAAGTCCTCAGACTTCACATATTTATTTGTTTGGAAAACTCTGAAGTTACTACTTCAATATACTTTTGTTGGGTTGCTTTGGGGTTTCAGTGGTGAACACAGCTACCTTTCAGTATTTTTCTGTTAAATTTTACATTTGGAAAACACTAAATGCAATTTTAACAAAAAATAAAATATTTTTCAACTATTTAGACCTGACTTAAAAGACTTCTCAAACCTCTGTCAAATTATAATTAAAGACTATTTACTTTCCAAATTAGTGCTAATATAAAAGCAGAAAAAACAGAATTTTAAAAACTGAGAAGATGTACAAATAGCGTCACAACACTTTGCAAAGGAAAATATAAACTATGGTGAAAACAATCCTTATGAAATGTATATGGAAATACTTTTAAATGCTTGTTCTAAAATTTTTAGCAATGTGCTAGCCATATGTTCAGACGTCTCTTTCAATAATAGAAACTGGCTTCCCTTTATATTTACCAATTTCACTATTAAAAAAAAAGGAAGTTTGAAGTTACTAATTTACCATCTACAGAATTATAAAAGTCTCAAACACACAAGATGGGACAGTCTATTTTCAAAATAGGCTTCTATAAACTGTTTTACTTTGTACAAATAAAATCTTTGAAAATGTAAAATATACCACTCAGAACAATGAAGTCCATAAGAATACAAGTATGTCAAGTGCTTTTATGTATCTAATAACTTCAGGGTTTCTTCTGTATCTGATTATTATAGCAAACTTCTTTAGCATTATTTGAATTCTTAGATGGACTGCAAAAACACAATTATATTACTATTCCATCTGACATTACAGATAGTTACTTCAAACAAAGAAATCACAATACCTACATGTTTCTGGCCTTACTTATAACTCTTATTCATAATTCATACCCTGAAAAGTCACTATTATTATATAATTTAATACAATTTTAAATATACCAGGACATTTCGCCATTTAAAGGTGGCCTTTTGCAAAATGTACTGATCATTTGGATTTTTTCAGAAAGTAAAATACACCTGAAGATTTATTCTACACATGTTGTACAATCAGATATAATGTGAAATAAAATATCAGAAATATTTTAGAAGACTTATAAAAAAACAGTTTTACAAAAAAGGTATGATCACAGGAAAGCTATAGGATAATAAACAGAAGTTGAGTAAATAAGCCAATCAGAAAATTCCAAAGATTGGTTACAAGGTTGATATATTTCACTGTGCAATCTAGCTCATTTTCTTTACACTTTAACATTAGACAATAAACATACATTTACATTGTGCATATTCATGATGATCCCACAGTAATCCAAGTACTGTTTTAGCTCTTTACCATGAAAAAGCACAGCATTTTACCACATGATAACACAGTTTTCAGAATGCATGGCTGATTAACTTAATAATAATTAACTTTTTAAAGAAAATTGTTTGTCAAGAAAAGATACATAATGCACCACTTAATCTATTTAAATACCAATAAATAAACAACAATGGACCTGGGGCTGTTAAAAATGTCAGGCTTTCTATTACTAAAGAAAAATGAAATACTGAGTATTTTTTAAATGCTTACCAGATACTCAAGGACCAGAGTCAAAGGTTTATCTGAGTGAACAATGTCATGCAAGGTTACTATGTTTACATGCTTTAAATCCTTTAAGGGTGAAACTGTAAAACAGAAATGAAAGCCAATTGTTTAGCCTGTGGAAATCCAAATTTTATAAAAACTTGAAGTAAGTTTAGCATATAAACCAAGTATTATAATATTCTCAAGTTAAAAACAGCAATTTGCCAAGGGGATAAGTGGTAGAAAAACTGAAGGTATCAACTTTTACCATTTTTATGATTTTGAGATTGACAGTATAGTACCTAAGGTCATCTGTAATGTTACAACTCACCATCTTCTTTTTTTTTTTTCTCTTAATGTTAACTGTTTGAGCCTCTGGGATTAATTTATATACAGTTCAAGGTAGGCTTTTCTCTGCTATATTGCCAATCAGTTGCCTCAAACATTATTTATCTATTTATTTATTTATTTTGATACCAGGGATTGAACCTGAGTCACATCCCTAGCCCCTCTGCTTTTTCTTTAGTTTTTATTTTGAGGCAGGGTCTAGCTAAGTTGCTTAGGTACTCACTAAGTTGCTGAGGCTGGCTTCAAACATACCATCCTGCCTCGGCATCCTGAGCCACTGGGAATGAAGGCATTTACCACTATGTCTGAATCAAGTCAATTTTGAATAATTCACTTTTTAAATAAAATGGTATCATGACATGTTTTATATAGTTCATTTATTTCTTATATTTAATATATGCAGCTAATTTACAGTTACCATGCTTCCCATGTACCAATATGCAAAATTTCCCTATCAGATAATTATCTGTCAGTACTTTTAATGACTTCATAGTATTTCAATATAAATTAAGAATATTAATTTCTTTCTACTGAATGTTAGTTTTAGAAATAATTTTAGTGGTCTAATGATATCTTCCATTCACTTATTATTTCTCTCTGCTTTATTTTTTATAATTACTATTATAGAGTTTTGGTTTTAAAACAGTCTAAATAAATATGCTTTCTCTTTAGCTGTACTGGGTGTGCCTTCTTTGTGTTCCAAACAGATCTCTTTTAATGCCATCAAATTCTCTGTCAGCTTACTTCTTCCTTTAAAAACTGTTGCATACATACCCTATAAAACATATTTTGGAAGAACAATGAAAAACAATAAACAGTCCTAACTGAATTTCTAATTTCTAAGCATGCTGAATCCCATCTTGCAAAGAAAACTCCAGAAAATCCAGTATTAGATTTTCTTATGGCAAAAATGACTTTCAGCTACATACACATAGCTTCCATGATTTTATAAGACCAAACAGTGTCTTAAAGGTATAAAGCAAGAAATTAATTTACTTTTTTGTGCTTTATTTCAATTAAGATTTGGATCAATAGTATTAAAATCAAAGGTGCTTTCCCTGTAATGGTATATGAATACTGAATGACACTGAGCACATTAAATGAAAGAATAATTATACTGTTAAATAAAAAACATTGTTTTCAGGTTTCAAACTTTTCAAAATCTTTATGCATTAATTCTCTTAAAAAGAAAAGAAGCTTTCCTATCAACTGTCTGTTATTTTCCTTCCTGCTATTTATTATTTATTACTTCTATCTTTTTTATTTCTTACTGTTTATTTATTAGTTTTTACTTATTATTTTCTTGCATTTTATTACTGTGGAAGATGGAATGTTTCAAAATTGTAGCATTTCAGGTAGTGATAAGTTCAAGAAAAAGTCACATTTTAAGAATTACTTACCCTTCAAATAAATGTTTTTATTTCTAATGTTATATTTCAGAAATTTTAACTCATGCAATTTCCCATGACAGTACAGACAGAAGACTGCTAGGAGGCTAAAAATACAGATGCCTGTTGTGTTACCAAGAAAGCAAAATATTTTGTGTTTTAATAAAAGATTTTAAGTCTTTAAAAAATATTCATTTCCTCTAAAACTGATAGAATACTTTCAAGAATTGAAAGTTTCAATCCTCCTAATTTTGTTACCTTTTCAGAGCAAGATATAATTGTTTAGACAATCATGCTCACAATTTTGTATGGTTGACAAAACCATACACTTAGATGATGAACAAGAGAGTCTTACATTTAAAAAAAAAGAATTTACTTACCTTTCCAAACTTCCAATTTTATGTAGGTTTCCATTTTCCCAAGCCCAATTTCTGACTGCAAGTAAAACTATTATAAATTCAGTATTTATTCTTAAAATTTTATCTCTTCCTCAACTTCTAAAACTCTCCAATTCTAGTGTTTAAGAATAGAAAGAGTTGGTTACAAATTGTTGAACATTGATCAAGATTTAAAATATACTTGATATTGGAATATTGAAAGGGTCAAAAGCATCAGTATTTATAATTTAAATAGTCAACCTACCTTACATATGGATTGGATAATGGTCTGCAGTGAATGCTTTATTTTATTTCAAGACCCCAAATTTTAAACTACCACAAACTTAGATTTTAAGATACTAAAGAATTTGTAAAAATTACTATTTGATTTTCCTTTTAACTAAATCATAAAATAATTTTCTGACTGATCTTTGAATTCCTATGGAAACTTGAAGCCAACAAGCTGCTATTTGTTTTCAGGTTCTCGAATCAAAATACAATTAAAAAGAAAACCAATTTACATTCTACTATAGATCATGAAACATGCAAACACAAAACCAGTAATGTAAGTCTTATTCTTTCCTCCTTAAAAGCTTTAAAGTTGAGTTCCCAAACCCTTCCTTTTAAACCTTAAACTAACTGCTTATTTTGCATTGAGTCAATAAATGGAGTATGTGGAATATCACAGAAATACAATACATCAAATACAAATACATCACAGAAACCCAATATGTCCAATGTATATTTTAAAAGAAATTTTTATAAAGTAAGCAACCTTAACACCAAAATTTTGAAAAAAAAAAAAAAGTAAAAACAGATAGAACATAGAAACTGAGGGAACAAAATTAAAAAATAGTAAACAGAAGAATAAGAATTTTCTTAAAAGTGTTTTCTAGAATCCATTTGCAATAGTAGAATAATAATCTAAAAATGATTTACTTCTTGCATAGATGATGCTAATGTCTTTAAATACAAAGCTAGTTAAAGGATATAATGCAGAACTTCAGTTTTCATAGGTATATAAATCATATTAAATTCTTAAAATATTGCATTGTACTCTAATCCTAGAGAATCAAATATACATTTTTTCTGGAGTTGTCAAATAAAATAAAACTGATACTTGGTGATTAGACTTGGCATCACTTACCACTTTAGACAAAACAATAAAATTTCCAAACTTGAATGACAAAAAGTAGAAAAAGTCCTGAAGAGAAATTGTTTTTATCCTTTTGCTACAATGACATACACCAAGTTAAAATGATATAGAAAACTGCAGGTCCAATTAAGAAGTGCTTAATTCAATTTTTGATAAACTAAAACTCTATTCATAGATAGTATATTACTATATGACTGAAGAAGTGCTTCTTTTTGGTTTTTTTGTTACCTTTTCTCTTCATATATATGTTTTTCATGAAAAACATTAAATTAGAGAAAGGAAGTTTTAGAATCATCATATACTACTTACCCAGGTACTGTCTTGTATGTAACTAATTATTTAATAAGTTCTTGTTTTCTACTACCAAAAGCTGTGCAGAATAACTACAAGATACAACACTATCCAGAAACAAATAAAGATGTTTTTACCTCAGTATGGATAATGAGGCCAACAGCCCACTCTTTGGTACATGACAGTCTGATTCCAATAATTTTTCACTGTATATAAAAAGTGATGTTTACAAGGTTAACAAAACTATGGTAAAATGACATTATTTTCTTATACCTATCTGTGGAGTTCAGATGTTTAAATTCACAAATATGGAACTACTGCAAATTCAACTTGAATTTTAAGTTTTGGGTCATCTTTTACTGAGAGAAAATAACACTACTTTGAAAACAAACATAAGCCAATATAAAAAAACAATGAATATCCATGAAAAAGGTATATAAAGTCATTGCCCATAATGATGAGAGTATATGAGAAAACATTACTGTGATCTAGAAACATTTTCTTCTCAGTAATAGGGAAATTTTCTTACTCATGTGTTTATGTTTAGTGAATATGAGAATGTCCTTAACATGAAATACACATTGGTCTATTGTTGATCGTGACAAAAACAATGGAGTTTGCTTTAAAGATTATGCAAGTGATAAAAATAGATTTTATAAGTATACTGAATAAAATTAACCATTTTAAAATGAAAGGTTACTATACAGTGTAAACAATGACTTGTAAAGTATGCATGAAAAATTTAAGACTACAAATTTTCTATGTATGATTGTTATTTCTTATTGATTTATGCTTCCCTTAAGCAGTTTGAAATGTCCTTCTTTATCCCTTCTGACTAACTTTTGCTTGAAGTCCACATTATCTGATATGAGGATGGATACTTCGGCATTTTTGCTGTGTCCATGTGCATGGTATATTTCTTCCCACCCTTTTACCTTTAGTCTGTGGGTATCTTTTTCTATGAGATGAGTCTCTTGAAGGCAGCAAATTTTTGGATCATTCTTTTTAATCCAATCTGCCATTCTGTCTTTTGATTGATGAGTTCAGGCTATTAACATTCAGGGTTATTATTGAGATATGATTTGTATTCCTGGTCATTTGTCTCATTTGTTTTTTGACATGACTTGGTTGTTCCTTTAGGGTAGTTCCTCCCTTTACTGATTTACATCATTGTTTTTCATCTTTTCTTCATGGAATATTTTGCTGAAAATGTTCTGCAGTGCCGGCTTTCTTTTCATATTATTTTAGCTTTTGTTTATCATGGGAGGGTTCTATTTTGTCATCAAATCTGAAGGTAAGTTTTGTTGGGTATAAGATTCTTGGTTGGCATCCGTTTTCTTTCAGGGCTTGAAAAATGTTGCTCCAGGCCCTTCTAGATTTTAGTGTCTGGATTAAAAAATCTGCTGATATCTCTATTGGTTTCCCCTGAATGTAATTTGATTCTTTCTTATCTTACTCTTTAAAATTCAGTAGCCTGAGGTCTTGGAGGAACTTGTCAATGCAGTGCTCCAATAGGAAGCTTCCCCTCTAGGGGTGGTGGCCTTCAGGTTATGTATATTTCCTCTCAGAGAGCAGAGGCGCCTCCACTGTCAGTCAAAGGGGAACTAGACTGAAGACTGGGGCACATCTGATCTGGGCCTGTGTCTCTGGTTCTACTGTCCTGGTGGGAAAGCCTCACCCAGCAGGGAAGACTCATCTGGTGAGGAAATTTCACTGGCAAGCTCTCCACTGAGAAGTTCCCTTGGGTCCAGAATTACCACCTGGACTGGGAAGTCCTCCTCTGCGATGTTCCTAGGGGTCCTGACCTACCGCCTGGGCTGAGGATCCTGGCCCTGCTAGGGACTCCTTTGCTGAGTGGCCCTCCTCTGCTGTGTTCCCTGGGGACTGGAGCTACAACCTGGGCCTCAGACCTCACTATGTGTTGAAGCCTCTCGCTGTGCAGCCCTCATCTGCATTGCTCCTGGTTGACTGGGTTCTTGGCTCCAGTGTGGGAGTCTCACTGGTCCACTCTACTTCATAAAGTTCCCTGCATTTCGGGACTACTGCCCCATCCAGGGAGCCCTGTCAGTGGGAGAGACTTATCTGGTGGCTATGAGTTGGTCCTGAGTCTCTCAATACCACCTCTCCTTGACTCCTGGTTCTTCTCAAATGTCCTCTAGCCTTCTGTAGGTGTCTCAGGAAGGGAGCTGCCCTTCCAATGATGATGGCCACACCCTCAGGAATAATTCAGAATGCCTGCCCCAGCCTATAAAGAAGCCTCTGGCTGGCTCCACGATGCAGGAAGTCTGTTTTGTCTGCCAGCTAGCTCCGCTATGGTGACAGACCTCAGAGTGTTGGTTGGATGGGGTCACTCAGTGATGACATTTGTCTTTCGCCTGGTGTTTGGGCGGGTTGGTTGCCCACTGCCTAGCTCTGCAAGGCAAGTGTGTTGGGTGCAACCTTCATGATACAGGCGGCCTGACTCACACATCAGCTCACTCTGCGACTGTGACCAACTAGTGATGGCGCTGACCTCAGTGCCTAAAAACTCCCTTAATTCTGTTTTCCAGACAAAAGATGATCATTTTTCTCTTTTTTCATTTTTCTTAGAAAATACTTCACTTTTTGACAGCCCATGCAAATTCTTATTCAGATAGCTCTTACAGGAAAAGCACGTGAACACTAAAAAATAAACACATAAGACATATTACAACTTGTAATTGATCTTCCTGTTATTCAGTGTACTTTGTAAGCAGTAGTAAGTGCAACAAGAGACTTCTAGTTGGCTTTGTTTCTAGTAACATAATTCATGAATCACAGTCATCAAACTGTATGAAGCTGGATATGCATTTCCAATTTAGCTTTAGCACAGGTGAAGAATATGCTGAGGTTCTACAGGTGCCATGTTAAAGATGAGTATGTATTGAAAAACACTGTGGACAGCAGGAGGTTACTTCAAACACCCATTTCCCTCCCTATGAGAAATACTTAATTGCTCTATTTGACAGCAATGGGTTTTGTTCCTTGACATGTTGGGACAGAAAAGAGAATAAAAACCTCAATTCTACTGGTCATCTTTTTTTTTTTTTTTTTACCATCTTTTTTATAAAAACTATCAGCAAAGGAATGAGGAGTCCACACCATGGGAAGAAATAAGCACTTCTAATGCACCTAATCTCTAATTTTAATATAATGATACATGTTCATACATAGACTTTCATTCTACTAATGTTACACTTAAAAGCCTCATGAAACCTCTTCTGAGTATGGTATTTTTGGAAATGCAACAAATTGATGAACTCTATCAGCATATAAGATTTTCCATTAGTTTAATATTTAACTGTGTTAAGAGAATATTCATTTATTATCAATCATATGTAAGTATTGCACAGCACTTCCCAATGCAGTAACCAGTACCTTTAATATGAGATATAATTACTAAATATAAAATGGTATCCTGCATGGTTTTCTCGGACAAAAATAGTGGTAGTAAAAAAACTAGTGAAATTTAAATAAAATAGGGAGTATAGTAAATAGTAATGTACCAATATTTGTTCCTTAGTTGTACAAAATGTATTAAAGTAACATTCTACTAATAATAGGAATAACTGCATATATGGTAAAATTACTGTATTTACTTTCTAATTTCTATGTTTGTGTAAAATCAAAAGTATATTTAAATAGAAAGTCAATGGGAAGGATGAAGATAATAAAGGAAGACTGAAGATAAAAGAGTTTTATAGGTATAACAGATATTCCAATAATCCTGAGCAGATGAGATGGGACAAAAGGGCAACATGATTGAAAAGAAGACAGTAAGTATAGACGGATTTACATGATTGTTATTCAGAAAGTGGGGGAGTTTCATGTTTACAGCATTTGTTCTATTATGTAGAAGATATCATATCTTTGCCTAGAATAAGACAGTGCAATATGGAAAACTGAGGGTCCACTTGAGGTAGATGACCATGGATTTATAGATCCCCTCAGCCTTCCTTGTCACTCCCTCCAGCAAAAATGAATTCTAGGATTCATTTTCTTAATTCCCATCTATGATGAAGTGTGTTTTCCATGGAAACCTGAACTTTTAAAAATATCTGTGAACAATATTTGTTCTTACACAACTGCTTCCATCCATTCCTAACCTCACCCTTGTTCTTCAAACATAAAGTCTAAGATTCAGATTGATATATTGAAGAATAGACCTCACTGAAGAAAAAAATCTAATTTTTAGATACATGATGAATATGACATCTATGTAAATTTGAATTCTAAGTGTAAAAACTAATTTTCCTTTCCCACCCCTTTTCCACTATCCCATTCATTTGCCTACATCCCACCTTCAAAAATTTTGATTATATATTTAAAAGAATCTGCTTAGTAATGTAAATGGTAACCAAAGGGGTGCATGGATAGAAATCAAAATATAACTGGCATGACTAATCTGAAACTTATAAGCCATTTCAAAATCAAAAAGCATGGGGAATCAATAGGAACAGACAACAATAATAAAAACCCTAATCATTAAGCATTCATAATAGGGTTTCACATAAACTGGAAGAGACAACTATTTTTAAATGACAGCTTTGAGAACTGCTGGTAAGTATTGGGGATGGAGCTCATTGTTAGAGCACTTAGTATGCTGGAGACCCTGGGTTTGATAATACCCCCAAAAAGCTAGCACATGGTATTAATTCATGCTTACCCTCCCAATCAGAACAAATATAATTTAGAATTCATTGAAGTACAAATCTTTTATAAAACTTGATAGTCAAAAAATGTTTTGACCAGAAAACTAAGTGACAAAATATATTTTAAAATGTTTTAAGCAGTGATGTGCAAAACTATGATAATCACAGACTCGTACCAAAATCAAGTTGGTTACACTTTGTCAATGTGCTCAGAGTGTATGCAGAATAAAGTAATTATACACTTTAGAATATCCAATCAAAACAGAAGCTTTTGTGAATAATAAAAATCCCTTTATATAATATGTGGAAAGGAGATAAATAGCTGTGAGAACCACAGAAGTCATTATCAATAGTTCCTCCCTCAGATGCAAATTTCAGCTGGCTACCATGTCCTGTCTATCTTCTCTCAGCAGGACCTCTAGGGGCTGTGTTCTACTTTCTATTTCCATATGATGGTCACACAATTACTAATTTGGCATAAATTCCTAATTCATCTACTTGCCTCTTGTCTATCTCTCCCTATATTTCAGCGTCTCTACTTTTCCTGAAGCTATTATTTAAAAGAAAAATGTGATCTTGTCAGCCCTTGTTTAATTAAACACTTTTTATTACATGGGAGGTTCAGACTACTTGAATGGATACCTCATGCTTTTTATACTCTAGTTCATCCTATTCTTTCAAATCCTATTTTAAAATAAATTATTACATATTTACCCTTCTTATCTGCTTCAATTTTTCTAATATAATATATACATTCTGATCTCTGAGTTTAGTGCATGAAATTGTCTCTGCTTAGAATGCTCTTCACTCATAGACTTATTTTCAAATTGACAAATTACTTCCCATCTTTCAAAGACCATCTCAAGTGCTTCCTTTCCTGAAGACTTTGTAGACCACTTACTTTTTGCCCATTTTACTTATTATAATGCTTTATATGTATCCTTAGTAGAGGAATGTAGTCATCCAAAAGATATAATATGCAATCATCTGAATTTATGTCAAAGATTAAGTGCACCAGGAAAAGCTGTCCTTTCAATAACAAGTTCTTGGACAATTGCTACATTCTAGAAGATGTTTGTAAAACATAAACCTCACAAAGTTCCTTTATGTAAGAATTTCTGTAAATCAGTAAAGAAAAGTACAAAAACCAGTAGGAAATGGGCAACAGACATGAGCAATTAATCTACAAAAGAGGACAGCTAAATGACCAACAAACATATTTAAAAGTGTTTAACTTAGACAATGAAATGCAAAAGAAAGTCACAATGAGAGCACTATTTTACCATAAAAGTTAAAATTAAAAAAGAAAAACATAGCCTCAAAAATGGGCAAGAAGACCAAATAGAACTATCGTACACTGATGTTGGAAGTATAAATTAGTACAACTACTTTGGAAAACTTTTTATATTTTCTAGGAAGTCTGAACATATATATATAAATATTATATATATAATTATATATAATTGGATTATATTGGATTATATATATAATATTTGTTTATATTATATATAAATATTATATATAATTATGTATATATTATAAATATTATATATATAATTATATATATATTATATATATAATAAAATCCAATATTCCAGTCCTAGCTATAAAGTGTTACGTATGTTAAGCAAAAAAACATTCACAGGAATGGTTTTAGCATTATCTGATAAGAGTAAAAAACTGACTAGAAGCAAAATGACCATCAACAGAATTGAAAAAGTGTAATACACTAAAAAAGTACAATATACTTATACAGTAAACCATCATGCAACAAGAACAAATGAATTATCACTATATGCAACAACATAGATAAGACTCACAAACTTAACAAAGCAAAAGGAACCAACCACAAAAAATGCATACTGTACACTTTCATCATATCAAAGTACAAAGCATTTAGTACATATGTATATGTACATACATACAAACTGTATAAATAATAAACATTTCCATGTCTGTGTAAATTTTTGAAAATATATTTCTATACTAAATTGCACAAAGTTCAGTGGTTTAAATAAGAATAATCAGAAAAGAAGTATTAAGCATTTTAAAGGTAATTTAGAATGTATATTTATGAGAATAAGAAAGTTCCAGGTATTAAAACATACTCTAAAATAATATGGCCAAAATAGTATGATGCATGCATGTAAAACTAATCTTTGGAATCATGGCAACAGGTGAGGGGTATTAAATAAAATGCAAGGTAATAGAAGGGGCTTTCTGGGATTTTTGAAATTTTATTCAACTGCATACTACTCATAGAGGTATGTTAACACTGCAGATACTCATTGAGTTGTAGGGTGATGGTTTGGGTGTTTCACTAGATAATCCATATGTATTAACAAATGTTCATTGTATCTAGTACAGAACATCTAAGAAGATATATGTTGAACATATCCTGCATATCTAGCATATATCAATAAAAATTACCAAAAATAAAATACAATATAGCTGAAATCCCATTCCAATATGCAAGCATGTTAAGGGTTCCAATAAACTCTAAAGAATGGAAAATGATAAAACCCAGAACGTGTACATAATATTAAGTAAAGGGCTGGCATTTTAGCTTATTGACAGAGCTTGCCTAGCTTGTGCAAATTTTGGGGTTCAATTCCCATAACTGCCAAAAATTTAAAGTTTACTTTCAGATAATAGAAAAAGCAGATATGATGATGCAGGTAGGATACAAAACTTACTAAGAAAGCTCTATGAGACCTTTAGCTCAATGGTTGATGAAATGTGACTGTTGGTGATCTGCAACTTTTCCAGATATCCATCAGGTATTCTGATATCTGCAGGTAGGAATAACCATTTCTTAAAATCCTACAAAAAGAAAAAAGTAATCAAAACAAAAAAGGGCATTTGACTTTTGATTCATGTACATTAGAGTATTATCTTTTAGGAAAAATTAGCTGACGTTAACTGCAGTTTAAAAGTTGCCTACATTGATTATATATAATATATTGAAGGCAAAACATTTACTAGTGTAAGCAAAGGTATATGATGCAGTTTTACAGAAAAGATTTAAGACAAAAGAAACAGTTATTTTGGGGTCATTACATTGTAAATTTATCTTGGATTTACTTTGAAATTATTACACCATATGGTAGGAATATGCATATACAACATGTGATCAATATAAATAATTAAACAAGTAGATATTATTTTAAATACAACATGTGAAAGAAAATTAAAATGTTTTCTTTTTGCTGTTACTAGAAGTAAAAGTTGTTCTATTTCATTTAACTGAAGCCAGAATTGGGGACAGGCAGTTAGTGTAGAAATAGGGTATGGGGTCAAATCCAGGAAATGGAAGCCAGAAAAGCCATCTGCCTTTGGAAGTTGGAGACTGCCCCAGGGAGAATGGAATATCAATGATCTCCAGAGCCCATTGATTAACAAATTTACCTGCTCTTATCAAGGACTGCAAACAAGGAGCTGCTAATTAATGCCTACTGGGCCCTTGCCTGGCTGAATCACTTTGGACCTCCCCCTGCCCCATCTACTTCTCACTTTATTCATCTCACCTGCAAAACCAAACCAAGTCATGCAGGCCGGAAGGAGAGATAAGGGTGGAGAGAACTGGAGAACAAAAGACCATCACCTATAAAAGATGAAGTGTGCACTCACTTCTTGGGACTTTAGAAAATCGGCCATGGCCCCGTTCTACATCCAAGAAAAACTCTGTATTATTACCTTTAAATAAAACCTGCTTAATATGCTTTCCTTGGCATGCTTCTCTAGTGTTCAAACTTCAACATTAGAGGAAGCAGGATTCACTGCTGGTAACCAGCATTAGCATAACTATAGAATGTGAGCTGAGACAAACTTCAAGGAGAAACTTGCCTCTATCATCACATCAAGAAATGTAAATTCTATAAAAAGAAATCCTTTTTAAAATAAAATCATAAAAAACAAAAGAGATAAAAAAGGAACTGTGTAAATATTTACTGAGAGATAAAAGATGTAAATACAGATATATACCATATTCCTAATGGTTAGCCTAAACAAGGCAACATAATGGTTATCACCATATTAATTTTAATATTTTATATAACCCAAATCAAATACCAAGATTATTTTTCCAAAAACAATGAAATGCCTAAAACTCATCTAGAACAATAAACAAAAAATCTCCAAAAATATTCTCGAATAAGAGTACATGCTCTTCAACTGACTGTGGGGTTATGTACTGATAAACCCATTCTAAGATGAAAATATCATTAAGTTGAAAATGTACTTAAATATACCTAACTCACTGAATATCACAGTTTAGCAAAACAGAACTCTGTAGAGTACTGTAGATTAGTCCTGTGGTTTCCTGGCTTACTGGAAGCTGTGATATTTCATCACAAAGTGGTATCATACTGCATAATGCCAGTCAGGGAAAAGATCAAATTTCAAACTGTGAAGTATGGGTTCTAATAAATGTGTATTGATTTTTCAACATTGCAAAGTTGAAATTATCAGTTAGGCTATGATGAATCAGAAATGTGTATATGTGCAAAGTGAGAAATGAAAAAATAAATTGTTCTAGATACGAAAGTGAATTAAACTAAAAAAATATAATCTATAGCATGTCACCTCTGTGGGGAAAATATATAATTCAATGAAAGAATTAGATGATCTACATATAAATCCAAATGCCAACATCTTTTATATTTGTGATAAAATCACATGTATTATTAAACAAACTAAGGACAATAATATTATTATTATGATATATATTATTTTGATATAATCACAAAAATATCAAGTTGATCTTGGGTTGAAAGTGTTAATTTATTACAGAAATTACTGAAATTGTTTTTCTTAACTCAGAAACAATCTTTTAACAATAAAAATAAAATTAACCAGCAGGACAGACATGTTAATTTCATTGTCTCTACAGCTACAAGAAACAAACTTCTATTTTTAAAGATTTCATTTTTTTGTAGAAATAATTAATATATAGTACATACTAAAATGATAATAGCCATAATTTCTATCTTCAAAGATATAATAGCCCATTGATAAAAAAAGAAATATGTTGCATAACTTACATGGAGAAATAATTTTCTATGTACAATAGGGATTTCTAGGTGCCATGAACCATAAAGGAAATGAAACTGATACATATAAAGCAAGGGGGAAAAAAGCTGGTGTCTATTTTATTTTTCTCTCTTAAAATCTGAATATGAAGTATTCAAAGAAATCTCACAGAGATATAAGTGAAATCACATATTCTGAAAAGCGGACATTGTTAAAGCCCTCTAGAAAGATGTCAGTCTAGATTTCTGGAATTAAAAAAAAATAACTTTTCCACAGCAGGGAACTAAAAATGAATATTCTTTATTCTGTGAATATAGAATACTATGATTAATGTGTACTTGCCTTGGAATAGTAATTAGGAAAAAGGAAATATTAAGAATACAATTCACTGATATAATTATAATAGCTGTCTTCATGAAAATTTTCAAATTGCTTTATTTGCTTGATATATATATATGCATACATATATGTGTGTTATACACAAAATACACATATAAATGCATATTTATATATTTTTAAACTGTTGCCTCCATTGAGATCCATCAATGTTTATGATTTCTGAGACAAACACCTGTAGGTGACTGGACTACATCAAATGACTTGCCAGAAGCTTGGTCACTCTCAACATGTGATCCCATTTTACATATTTGTGAAGAATATCTGTATTGCAAAATGAGACAATGTTTAACTTAATGAATATTTATTTTCTCCTACTATGTAATTATCATTGCAGGTAAAATGTAGGGAACCAACATGCAAAAATCAGATCATAACAGTCTTTTATAGTCAGGTGCATATGTGTGCAGGTAAGAGATCAAAACATTAACACAAATGTCTTCAAATAGGAAGTACTAACATAATCTTTTACACCCTTGGATTATGAAATATTATGAAAGAATGTGCATTCAAGTCATTATCCAGAGTCGAATAAAAATTACAGCCTGGAAATATACATTTAAACTTTTAATGAATAATAGATACTTAAGAATAGTACTTTGAAAATTAAACTAAAGTGTTTCCTACCAAATCAATATTAAAACTTACCTTATTTCTATATTTTTCTCTTGGTAACTCAATACTAAAAAAAATTCCAATTCATATTCATAAGCAGTTGCAAATGATAATGGAATACACTTCTATTATAAAGTGATTCTGGAGAAATTTTATGTTGTCATCTAGACAAAAAATTAACTTGGCAGCAAAAATGATTGTATTGGTGATTAATTCCTAATCTCTTAAAATTTGATATCAGATATATCTACACTCACAAATTATTTTTCTATTAAAAAACATTAAAGAATTTAAACATGCCTTATATTTCTAGCAACATTTGAAAATTTTCCTACCTCACTGAAATGTAGATCAAAATATAATGCTTAAATATGTAAAGGTGGTGGCAAGAATGTATAGGCAATACCCAGGAAGCAAATATGAAAAAGAGAGAATCAAAAGTCATGAACTCTTTTTTTAATTTATTTTTTAATTTATTTTTAATTGTAAACAAATTGGATACATGTTGTTTCTGTTTGTACATGGAGTTACAGCATACCATTTGCATATTCATACATTTACATACAGTAATGATGTTTGATTCATTCTGTTATCTTTTTCCTTCCCCCCACCCCTCCCACCTCTCTTTTCCCTGGATACAGTCCCTCCTTCCTCCATTCTTGCCCCCCTCCCAACCCCATTATGTTTCATCATCCGCTTATCAGTGAGATCATACATCTCTTGGATTTTTGAGATTGACTTATCTCACTTAACATGACATTCTCCAATTTTATCCATTTGCCTGCAAATGCCATAAGTTGATTTTTCTTTATAGTTGAGTAATATTCCATTATATATATATATTCCATTATATATATATTCCATTATATATATATTCCATTATATATATATATTCCATTATATACATATATATATTCCATTATATATATATATATATATATATATATATATATATATATTCTTTATCCATTCATCAACTGAAGGGCATCTAGGTTATTTCCACAGTCTGGCTATTGTGAATTGAGCACCTATGAACATTGATGTGGCTGTATCTCTGTAGTATGCTGACTTTAAGTCCTTTGGGTATAGGCCAAGGAGTGGGATAGCTGGGTCAAATGGTGTGTCCATTCTAAGTTTTCTAAGGAATCTCCACACTGCTTACCAGAGTGGCTGCACTAATTTTCAGCCCCACCAAAAATGCATGAGTGTACCTTTTTCCCCACATCCTCTCTAACACCTATTGTTGCTTGTATTCTTGATAATCGCCATTCCAATTGGGGTGAGATGGCACCTTAGTGCAGCTTTGATTTGCATTTCTTTTATTATTAAAGATGGTGAACATTTTTTCATATGTTTGTTGATTGCTTGTAGATCTTCTGTGAAGTTTCTGTTCATATCCTTAGCCCATTTGTTGATTGGATTATTTGCATTCCTGGTGTAGAATTTTTTGAGTTCTTTATATATTCTGGAAATGAGTGCTCTATCTGAAGTATGAGTGGCAAAGATATTCTCCCACTCTATAGGCTATCTCTTCACATTGCTGATAGTTTCCTTTGCTGAGAGAAAGCTATTTAGTTTGAATCTATCCCAGTTATTGATTATTGCTTTTATTTCTTGTGCTATGGGAGTCCTGTTACGGAAGTCTGATCCTAAGGCAACAAGGTGAAGATTTGGACCTACTTTTTCTTCTCTCAGATGCAGGGTCTCTGGTCTGATTTCAAGGTCCTTGATCCATTTTGAGTTGAGTTTTGTGCATGGTGAGAGATAGGGGTTTGATTTCATTCTGTTGCATATGGATTTCCAGTTTTCCCAGCACCATTTGTTGAAGAGGCTATCTTTTCTCCATTGCATATTTTTGGCCCCTTTGTCTAGTATTAGAAAATTGTATTTATTTGGGTTTGTGTCCATGTCCTCTAATCTGTACCATTGATCTACCTGTCTATTCTGGTGCCAATACCATGCTGTTTTTGTTACTAGTGCTTTGTAGTATAGTTGAAGTTCTGGTATTGTGATACCCCTTTTCATTCTTCCTGCTAAGGATTGCTTTAGCTATTCTGGGTTTCTTATTCTTCCAGATGAATTTCATGATTGCTTGCTCTATTTCTGTGAGGTACGTCATTGGAATTTTAATTGGAATTGCATTGAATCTTTATAGCACTTTCAATATTATGGCCATTTTTACAATATTTATTCTGCCTATCCAAGAACATGGGAGATCTTTCCATCTTCTAAAGTCTTTCTTAATTTTTCTTCAATGTTTTGTAGTTTTCATTGTAGAGGTCTTTTTCCTCTTTGGTTAGATTCATTCCCAAGTATTTTATTTAATTTTTTTTTTTTGAGGCTATTGCAAATGGAGTTGTTTTCCTCATTTCCTTTTCAGCTGTTTCATTGCTTGCATATAAAAATGCTTTAGATTTATACATGTTGATTTTATAGCCTGCTATTTGGCTGAATTCATTGATGAGGTCTAGAAGTTTTCTGGAGGAGGTTTTTGGATGCTCTAAATATAGAATCATGTCATCCGCAAATGGTGACAGCTTAATTTCCTCTTCATATTCATATCCCTTTAATTTCTTTAGTCTGCCTAATTGCTCTGGCTAGAGTTTCCAGGACAATGTTGAATAGAAATGGTGAAAGAGGACATCCCTGTCTTGTTCCCATTTTTAAAGGGAATGGTTGGAGTTTTTCTCCATTAAGAATGATGTTGGCCATGGCCTTAGCCTAAATAGCCTTTACAATGTTCAGGTATGTTCCTACTATCCCTATTTTTTCTAGTGTTTTGAGCATGTAGGAGTGTTGTATTTTGTCGAACGCTTTTTCTGTGTCAATTGAAATAACCATATGATTCTTATCCTTAAGTCTATTGACATGATGGATTATGTTTATTGATTTACAAATGTTGAACCATCCTTGCATTCCAGGGATGAACCCCACTTGATCATGGTGCACTATCTTCTTAATATGATTTTGGTTACGGTTTGCCAATATTTTGTTAAGGATCTTTGTATCTATATTCATCAAGGTTATTGGCCTAAAATTTTCTTTCCTTGATGTGTCTTTTCCTGGTTTGGATATGAGGGTGATATTAGCTTCATAGAACGAGTTCCATAGGGTACCCTCCATTTCTATTTCCTGGAATACTTTGAGAAGTATTGGAAGGAGTTCTTCTTTGAAGGTCTTGTAGAACTTGGATGAGAATCTGTCTGGTCCTGGGCTTTTCTTGAATGGTAGATTTTTAATAGCTTCTTCTATTTCATTGCTTGATATTGATCTGTTTAAATTGTGTATGTCCTCCTGGTTCAGCTTGGGAGGAGCCTATTTTTCTAGAAATTTGTCAATGTCTTCAGTAGTTTCTATTTTGTTGGAATACAGATTTTCAAAGTAGCTTCCCATTATGTTCTGTATCTCAGTGGTGTCTGTTGTGATATTTCCTTTTTCTTCATGGATTTTAGTAATTTGAGTCTTCTCTCTCCTTATCTTTGTTAGTGTGACTAAGGGTTTGTCTATTTTGTTTACTTTCTCAAAGATCCAACTTTTTGACAATTTTTTGAATAGTTTCTTTTGTTTCAATTTCATTGATTTCAGCTCTGATCTTAATTATTTCTTGTCTTCTACTACTTTTGCTGTTATTCTGTTCTTCTATTTCTAGGGCTTTGACCTGTAATGTTAGGTCATTTAGTTGTTGACTTTTCATTCTTTTCTGGAATGTGCTCCATTCAATGAAATTTCCTCTTAATACTGCTTTCACAGTGTCCCAGAAATTTTGATATGTTGTATCGTCATCCTCATTGACTTCGAATAATTTTTTAATCTCCTCCCTGATGTTTTTGTTATCCATGTTTCATTCAATAGCATATTGTTTAGTCTCCAGGTGTTGGAGTAATTTCCCTTTTTTATTTTGTCATTGATTTCTACTCTCAGTCCATTATGATCTGATAGAACACAAGGCAGTATTTCTAATTTTTTTTTTTATTTGTAAGGGCTGCTTTGTGGCATAACATATGGTCTATTTTCAAGAATGTTCCATGTGCTCCTGAGAAGAAAGTGAATCCGCTTTTTGGTGGATGGAATATTCTATATATGTCTGATAAGTCCAGGTTATTGATTGTGTTATTGAGTTCTATGGTTTCTTTGGTTGGATTTTGTTTGGAAGATCTATCTAGTGGTGACAGCAGTGCGTTAAAGTCACCCAGAATTATTGTGTTGTGGTCTATGTAATTCTTGAAATTGAGAAGGATTTGTCTGATGTACAGTGATGCACCATTGTTTGGGGCATAAATATTTACTATAGTTATGTCTTCCTGATTTATGGTTCCCTTAAGCAGTATGAAATGTCCTTCTTTATCCCTTCTGATTAACCTTGGCTTGAAGTCCACTTTATCTCATGTAAGGATGGAAACCCCCCCGCTGTTTTACTGAGTCCATATCCATGGTAGGTTTTTTTCCCATCCTTTCACCTTTAGCCTGTGGATATCTTTTTCTATGAGATGAGTCTCTTGCAGGCACCATATTGTTGGGTCTTTCTTTTCTTTTCTGCCAGTCTATGTCTATGTCTTTTGATTGATGACTTTAGGCCATTAACGTTCAGGGTTATTATTGAGATATGATTGAATTCCCAGTCATTTGGCTTATTTTTGGTTTTTAAGTTTGCTTAGTTTCTCCTTTGAGTGGTTTTTCTGTAAGGAAGTTCTTCCCTTTGCTGACCCACATTGTTTTTCATTTCCTCCTCATGGAATAGTTTGTTGAGAACATTCTATAGTGCATGCTTTCTATTTGTATATTCTTTTAACTTTTGTTTATCATGGAAGGATTTTATTTCATCTTGAAATCTGAAGTTTAGTTTTGCTGGTTATAGGATTCTTGGTTGGAAACCATGTTCTTTCAGAGCTTGAAATATGTTTTTCCAGGCCCTTCTAGCTTTTAGAGTCTGGTTGAGAAGTCTGCTTCTATCTGTATTGGTTTCCCCCTATATCTAATCTGATGCTTTTCTCCTGCTGCCTTCAAAATCCTATCTTTGTTTTGAATGTTAGGCATTTTCATTATAATGTGCCTTGCTGTGGATCTGCTGTGATTCTGTGCATTTGGTATTCTGTAAGACTCTTGTATTTGTTTTTCCATTTTATTCTTCAGCTTTGGGAAATTTTCTGATATTATTTCATTGAATAGGTTGTTCATTCCTTTGGCTTGTATCTCTGTGCCTACCTCAATCCCAATAATTCTTATATTTGGTCTTTTCATGATGTCCCATAATTCTTGGAGATTCTGTTCATGATTTCTTACCATCTTCTCTTTTTGAGCAACTTTATTTTCAAGATTAAATATTTTGTCTTCATTGACTGAGGGTCTGTCTTCCAAGTGGTCTAGTCTTTGGGTGATGCTTTCCTTTGAGTTTTTGTTGGTTTATTGTCTCCTTCATTTCAAGGATTTCCATTTGTTTGTTTGTTTGTTTTTCTTGAGAATCTCTATCTCTTTGTTGAAATGATCTTTTTCTTCCTGCAGGTGCTCTTTCATCTTATTGGTAGTATCATTCATTGCCTGCTTTTGCTCTCTTATCTCATCCTTTGCTTCGGGAATTATCTTAATCATGTATAATCTGACGTCCTTTTCTAACATTTCTTCTAACATACTGTCATTGGATTCTATGAATATATAATCTAGATTTGTTTGGATCATTTTCTTCCCTTGTTTTTTCATGTTGTTCCTGTACCTTCCCCTCTAGCAGTGCAGATCAGGGGTATTGCAGATTTCCTTCTATAGGCTTATAGTGGCCCTATAGGTTTCCAAATCCCTATCTTTAAGGGGAGATCAATATTAGCAGTGCCCAAATCAGACACTATGCAATCCTAGACCAAATAGCCCCTATGGGGACAATAACAAAACTGCCATAGTAAACAAAATGAGTTCAAATATTATCTTCGGTAAAACAAATAGGTTTGCAATAAGGTCTGCAATTTCTAATGGAGGACAAAGTGGATGCAGAGGGATGTAGAATGTGGCTCTTAATGGGATAAGAAAAGAATATACAGAAGTTCTAGAAAATAGAAAGGGTGAGAGTGTAATCAAAAGAAATCGGATGTTGGCATGCAAATGAGGGAGAAAGATTCTGAGGGAACAGGTAAACAAAAGGAAAAGAGAGCAAGAAAAGTAAAGAAATAAAAACTTAAATTTTTAAAAAGGAGAAAAAAGAAAATCTATGATACAACAGTCATATACTAATGAAACCTCCCATTGTTCAGTAGCCTGATGCATGACAGGTACCTGACAGTGAGCTTCAAGCCTCCAGCAGGTGTTCCATGATGGGATTTGCTCCACACAAAGATCAGAGCTACAGCTTCCAGGATTATCCAACATGGCCACTCTGGCTTTGAAATGTGTTGGCAAATGGGGAGCTGCAGATCAGGGGTGAATGTGGTCAGCTGGAGGTCCTGGAGATGGGATGCAGTTCGTCTGGCAGGGGTCCTAGAGGTCCGGTGTCTTTGGTGTGGTAGTGAGATCCTGGAGGCCGGGTGCAATCAGTCAGTCTGGTGTCCCGGTGATAGGGCGCAGTCAGTTGGTCTTGGGGTCCTGGCGGCAGGGTGCAGTCAGTCGATGTGAGGGCCCCAGAGACAGGGAGTAATCATTTGGGCTGAGGTATCATGGAGGCAAGGCTCAGTCAGTCCAGCCAGGGTTCCTACAGTTCCTGGCTGTTGTCTCAAAATGGTAGCAGCCACGTGTAATCAAACCTTCAGGTACTGTACCAGTGAATTTCCAGGGAGCAGCAGGCAGCTGGTGCTCCACTGGCAGTTGGTGATCAGTTTGCTGACTGTTGTCGGATGATTGGGAGGTGAACCTCGAGTGTTGAGTGATGGATAGGCATAAGGCAGGCGATGGACAGGTGGGTGGCAGGCAAATGGCAGATGATAGACACCTGACAGTGCAAGAACTCTTAAGCATAAACAGACTGTCACTTTCTAAGTGGGGGTTGCTGATACTGGTAGGAAAGTGTTTGGGTTTAGGTGCACAGTGGGATAAAAGATGAAGACTTGGGTGTGTTGTGCCCAGGAGCTTGAGACCCAACAAAGACCACCAGAGACCACGATCAATGCAAGCACAGTCTTTTATTAGCAAGCTCTAACCTGTTCCTCCACGCACTCAGTAACCAGTGACACTAAGAGACCCCCAGCTTACGTTTAGCAGAGTTTTTATAATGAAAAGCAAGCAGTTTTATTGTGCTCTTTTTGATTGGTTAACATATAAAATGTATACAAAGCATGTTATTTTAAGTTCTGGGTCACCCTGACCACTGAGAGGAGGGTTGTCATTATCTTTAAGTTTGCTTTTGTGCCAGCAAAGTTTGCTTTTGGGTCAGCCACCTGGCCTTTACAGATAAGATAAGAGATGAAAATTCTTTGCAGCTTTTATGAGGGGTTGAGGGCAGTTTGGGAAGAGCCTCATATTTACATAGGTGCAGGCTCTTTCTATCTTTATATTTCCCCCTTTCCAAAAACATTTAGAGAGCCAATCGTGGTTCTCTATATTTTAACCCTTGCTGCTTCACGAGCTGATATTGGGCTCTTAGCACCATTCGCTGTACTGTATTTATTCTATCTTTAACAAAAGGAATTAACTTATTGATTATACAAGGTCCTATAGTTAAAGCTAGTAGCAATAATATTAGGGGTTCCACTATAGCAGACACCAGATTAGTTAACCAAGGAGAAAAATTGAACCAGGATTCAAACCAGCTCTGACTAGCTTCCCATTCTTTCTTTTCTTCCTAGTTCTTCTCTGACTTTTGCCATAGATTTCCTCACTACTCCAGAATGATTAGCATAAAACCAACATTCTTCTCCCAGGGCTGCACATAGACCTCCTTGCTTACAGTCTTAAAAGGCAGGTAAATTTGGTAATCAATGAGCTTTGAGGTTCCTTAACATTGTATTCTCCCAGGGGCAGTCTTCAACTTCCAGAGGCAAATGGCTTTCATGGCCTTCATTTCCTCAATTTGACCCGATCCCCCATTTCTACACTAACTCTCTGTCCCCAGTTCTGGCTTCATTCCACCCATCTAATTTTAGGAACTCCTTGCTACGGTAGGGAAAGGGGGTGACAACCATTCTGGCTGCTTCGAGCTGGAATGGGGCAGCGTGGGGCAAGCTGTTTGGAGTTCCCTTTTAAAAATCAAGTCAATCAAGGGGTCCAAGGTAGAAGTCTGCTTGCGGAAGAGCAGGTTGTAAAGTCATCTGGGGGTGGGTGCTTCTATGAGAGAAGAACAAAAAGACATGAGTACTGAAATGGGATTAGTACAAAGTAAATGTTGCAGCATCTGGAACATGCCAATGAATTTCATAATGATGACAGAGGTCAATAATTCTTCACCAGGGGGTGGAAGAACTGAGAAGTTGTTCCCATAACAAGGCCTAGCAAAGGCTGAAGAGGACAAGGCCTTTGTTTGGGGACTTTAACATTGTCCAGGTTATCAGGAGTGTAAACACAACATTTAACCCTTATTGTCATTGATGTCCCCAGAAAATATAGTTAAGCTACTTAATGTCATCTGATTTTTGTAAAATATCCCTTTATTGGTATAACCTGTGTTTAGTAGAGATCTCTATATTTCCGTTACTTAGGGCTAGGTAATCATACTAGCAAACATAGATTAAGCCTACCTGTGACTGTAGGCCTTAAACTGACTAAAATCTTCTGACTCTGATATTTTCTCTTGATAGTTATCAGGCATATTTGCCTAAGAATCTTTCATTTGTAGCTTCCAGTCTTTATTCTAGTGGGCTAATACAAGTGTACATCTTAAGTTACATTTAACTATTATTCCTTTTAAATGCCCAAGAATGGCTATATTTTGGTTTTAACTGTTTTGCTAGGTGTCTAAGATCAATCTGGGTCAATGTGACCTGTTCCTGTCTGCTAAAGAGTCAGCTGAGTTCCCGCAAGTGACACTCACAGAGAACTTAAGAGCAGCTTCTTAGCCCAGTTAGTGGCGTTCATTAGGCAGGGTCTCCTTGATGAGGTGGCTTCCTTTGGAAGCATCAAGGGATGTCTCCTTTTTTCCATGACCCCCCTTTGCAGCAGATGCACTGAGTGATTTTTCATCCTCTAGTCTCAATAATCTCCTTGACCAGGAGGTTGTGTGACCCAGAGTTGCAACGCTCCTTAGAGAAGTTCTCTTGTTCGTGGGTTCAGGCTGACTGAGGGCAAAAGATCCAAATACTGTCTATCTTGCCCTCTGTATTTAATTCCAATCTCTAAGTTTGATCTTAAATCATCCAGCAATCCAGTCTCACCAGTCATAAAGTAAGAGTACTAGGCTTTAACTTCAATGTCCATAACTTTACAGTTATTTACCCTTTTATCTAACTGAAGTCTGTATTACTACTGGAAGTTACCACTATCTGTTCTATAGGTGATGGCTTATTATCACAAGTTACCTAGGTTGTGTGTTCTTCAAGCAGCTAACTCTGCAAAACATTAACAGGTAACAGTTTTACAAAATGAAATTAGCAAGAGTAAAACTATATAATCAGGTTGTATAATAGCTATCTTGAATTTTGGCTGAGTTCTACATTATATACCCTGTTTGAGATCACAGTATTTTTTACAATAAACACCAATCTTTTGAGCACAACTATAAATGAGTTAATGTCTGGATTACTTTGGAGCCATTCTAAAATGCAGCAGGGTGAGGCAGAGCCTTATCTCAGGTAAGGCAGGGCTCTTCACAAATCTTAAGTAAAATATTCTAATCCTAACGCTAATTTTTGTCCCTTTTGCTATGACCAGCATGACCAAATTTTCAAGTTCAGTGAGGGGCAAAGGAGTATTAGGAAATAAAGGATTATAAACACAGATTTTGAAGATTAAGCTGAGATCAGATGGAGCCTTATTCTCTGATGGAGATGCAGATCTAAAGAGTTCTGTTAGCAATCTTTATACATGTCTTATTATTAGGTTAAAGACTATGTAAGCATTATTCTTTGTTTTCAGGAAAGTTACAGAGACTAGAACATCTGTGTAACTTTTTTCCACAACTGCAAAGTGCAATGTTAGGAACTCTGTGTAGCTCTCAAAGAAGTCCACTGTCCAAAGTTACTGTAAGGTGGACAGGAACTAGAGAAGGGAGCTGATGAAACACTGATTATCTAGCAAAACCATTTTTTTTCCCAAGAGCTGTGAGCCTGAGATCAATGTAAGAGCTGATGGGACTACTGTACAGAGCCTCCCCAGGGAGGGTACTGCCACAGCAGTTAGGCATCTTGTGCTCCTACACAGGAACACTCCCAGGCACCAGGCATGCTACAGTCATGTGGTCAGAGACCCCAATCTCAGTCATTGTTGTCCCATTTTTGCTATTGTGCATTACACTCTTCATTAAATGTCATTTTAGGAAGTTTACATATATTGATTCCTGAGTCTATATGAACATTAGTTAGCACAGTCTAACATTATATCCAAAACAGGAATCAATCAAAGAAAGGCTGAGAGAGCTTTTAAGTTTTCTTCTGTGTAGCGAAATGCTTTCACCTTCTACTCTATGAACCTTTAAACAAATCAGGCTGTCACTACCTCTTAGAAATAAATTTACATTTAAATTTTTATCTCAGTGAAATAAGTAACCAATTTTACATATATCTTATTGACAATAGGTCCCATAATAGAACATTAAATAATAGAAATAAATCCCCAATAAAATGCACTCTTTAAGTTTAAAATTACCATTACAGACAAGTTTATTCTGGAGAATAGCAGCTTGATAAATTTCCTGCTTTAAAGATGTATATCTGGAAATATAAGCACATTAATATACAACTAGTGACCATTTCACAATTATCTTGACACTTTTATCTTACCAAATTTAGTTTTTAAAGAAAAATGTAGACTCTGTAACATAGTACAATACTCTAACAATTGTTTAGCCATAATTGTATAAACCCCAAATATTAAGACTAATTGTCCTAAAGAATAAAACTTAACAGATATAATGTTAAGAGTAAATTAGTGTCTCTAAGAAATCCTTGTCAATTTAACATATAAATTAAACTTCAGTTTACATCCGTACAATAGTATTTGACTTTAAGAAAAACCTTAAACAGCTTTAACTGATTGTCTCACATACTTGTAACAACTTAGTTACATGCAAACGTGTTAACATTTGCCCTTTTTTTACACAGACTTTCTTAGCACTTACTTAGACTCTCATGTATGTCCTCATATGAACACTTTCTTATCCAGAAAGATTTTGTTCTTCACTAAATATAGTTCCATTTCTAGAGCCTTTTATTTTCTCTTTCCTATCTGTTGATACCCTTTTGTTCACATTCTGAAACAACTCTTATGAAATTTCTGAATTTAGACAAATTACTCTATTTTAATAAGATTAAATATTTTGTTGTTTATAGTACTCTAATTGAAACACCGTTGAAAGTTTTGAGACCCTCTTTATTTACCAACCTATGAAAATAACAATAATGTTTAAGTATGTTACTCCATGAAATTTAAGGACTTAAGAGTACTTAATGTTATTTAACAGTTAGCATTTTAACTTTGCAAATCATCAGATGTAGCTAACAAACACATTTGAGTAGTCCAATACATGTTAAATTTAATTTACTTATTTTGAAAAAAAAAAAAAGATATCAGACAAGTGTCCTGAACAGTATTTGCCATCTCTTTCCTGTTGAAGAAAAGTCCTAAAGACAATTGATATTATACATTGTTTAACATCAACATTTCATTAGTTTGACCACCTAGAGACTTGCAATTTATTTCTAAAGACATTTCACTTTCATTAGTTTACACAATTTGAATTGAACCTTTAAATCACATGAATTAAAAGTATCTGGATCCATTTTTAAATTTTAATTTTAGGAGTGCTCAGTTTCAATACAGACAAAACATGACACCAGACAGCATGACATACAAATAACACAAAATCAAAGGCCTTGTAATATTTCTCTCCATTGCAATGTAACAGATGTTTAAAAATAACTCTAGAATTGGATAAAAATAGAACTGATCAAAAAAAATCATTAACCTAGGTATGTAGGATCAAATTTATGAGCTCAAAAATGCAGCATTAAGGAAAAACAAAATAAGAAGCCCAAGAATTTAAAACGAACACTTTTTATTTTTTTCTGTCTCAGGTCATCCCCCCATCCCACTGAGACTTCTGCAGTTTACATTCCAATGCAGATTTCAGGAAGGCAAGGCGGGGAAATTGCCTAGGACCTTTTAACCCTTTTTTTCCTGGTTGAGAAATCAGGTTAGCTTTGAATGCAGAAAACTATGAAACATTATTTCCCACTACTTTTGAGGAATGGAGCTGCTATATCATACTCCTTACTGCCATGGGTACTCCAAGGGTACAGAGGGGGAGGGGCAGATGGCGGGAGATCTTTGTTATTATTAATGTCTGTCTCCTCCTCCTCAGAAGTTACAATGTTTGAAGTGAAGGCCTGGGGGTCATTTTCTTGTCTTTTGGTTTCACCTTAAGCCTGCTCTGCAAGCTGGGAGCTGCTGAGCTCTCTGCCTAGGGGGATTGGAGTAAACAAACCTCTGAGGGAAAAAGAGAAGGACCATGAAGTAGCATACAATGAGTATCCCTAAGCCTAAGAATAGGGGACCTGAGGGAGGACAAAGGGAGCCTATCTTCTGACAAACAAAGAGGTGTTTAGGATAGACTAGTGAAGGCTAACTATGTGAACAAAGGGAACCTGGGCATTTCCATACTAATTATCCCAGATCTTAATCCTACAATTTGGATTACTATGTCTGACGAGCAAGGGAAGGGGAGCATCCAGGAGGGAGTGTTGTGTAGTCCATTTTACCCTCCAAAACTGAAGAGACAGAAAGCTGCACCTCAAACACATGTGGGGTGCATGGAGAGAGAAGCTTACTTATCTCACTCGACATAGATCTTGATGAAGATTGGCTACTCCGTGGAGCAGAGTGTAGCAAACCCACTCTCCTTTAGGTGGTCCACACCGTAGTTCCATCCTCTGGCATAGACCTCTGAGAAGTGACTCAGGAGGAAAGTCTTAGGAGTCACCTGAGCCTGTTTCCTGTATAATTCCAAAAGGATGACATGAATTTGACCATTGATTATTATTTTTCCTTTCCATTAGGAGATTTATAGACCCGTTTTTCTCCAGATTGGAGATGAGAAATTTAAGAGTGAGAAATAGAGAGAATAGTACTTCTCATATGAAGAATTTCATATGAGACAAGAGTAAAGACCATATGGTAATTCACAAACAGAGAAACATATAGCGCGCTAGATCAAAATTGGCTAGTTGGTATTTTGTCGACAAAAACTAAAATTTCCAATTGCGACAGAGTCACCCAGATGCAACACAAAATTTGCCCAGATGTGACAAAGAGTCGCCCAGATGCAACCAAAAGTTGCCCAGATGCAACCAAAAGTTGCCCAGATGTGACAAAAAGTCGCCCAGATGCAACACAAAAGTTACCCAGATTCGACAAAGAGTTGCCCAGATAGGTTGAGGGGACATCTCCCGAGACCCTGCTGTGGTCCTATAGTGCTTCTGCCAAAATTTTATCAGCCCAGAACCAGAACCTGCAGGCAATCCAGACAAGAAAAAAATGGGGCAATGCCTTACTCACTGGCCAATGATGTCAATTATGACTCTATGATCAGGTGTCTGGGTGGGCTTGGGGTATCCAGGACGAGCCCCCATATGTTGTGCCCAGTGGCTCAAGACCCCACAAAGACCACCAGAGACCACGATCAATGCAAGCACAAAGAGTCTTTTATTAGCAAGCTCGAGCCTGGTCCTCCATGCACTTGGCAACTGGTAATGCTAAGAGGTCCCAAGCCCATGTTCAGCAGGGTTTTTATAATGAAAGGCAAGCAGTTCTACAGTGCTCTTTTTGATTGATTAACATATAAAAGTGTATACAAAGCATGTTATTTTAAGTTCTGGTTCACCCTGTCTTCCAAGAGGAGGGTTGTCATTATCTTTAAGTTTGCTTTTGTGCCAGCAAAGTTTGCTTTTGGATCAGCCACCTGGCCTTTACAGATAAGATAAGAGACAAAAATTCTTTGCAGCTTTTATGAGGGGTTGATGGCAGTTTGGGAAGAGCCTCATATTTACACAGGTGCAGGCTCTTTATATCTTTACAGGTGTCTAAATTATAAATAAGTCCTCACAGAAACACCAGTCTCTTGCAAAATTATTATGAGGTAAGTTTGGTAGTCTCAGACTATGAATAAAAACTTGAATGCTACCTGACACAACCAAGTTATTATGTTATTAAGAAAGAAGTATAATTCAAACACAACTGCTCATTGGTAGTTTTGATCCCATGAAGAAAAATGAAAACAATGCATGTTTATGTCAGATCTTTACTAATCTGTCAGTGAGGTAAGAGGTTTCTTTGCTGTAGTAGTTTTTGAGAACCAGAAGAACACTAACTTGCTCAATTTTTGTGCCATTTACTACATAATAGCTAGAGATACAGTAAATTTAAATTTCATCTCATTCCCTAACACTTTTAACATTGCTTTCTTAAATCTAGACCAAGATTCCAATACAAGAATAGATGTTCTTTTATGGTTCCTGAACTAAACATGTTTTTGTTTTTTGTTTATTTTGTTTTGTTTTGTTTTTGCATTTTAAATGTTACTGATCAAATAAAAGAATATGCAACAGAGACTATTGTCCACAAAACCTAAAAAGGTACTAAAAAGTCCCTGGTTTAGACAATCAACAGTCATCCAAGCCCTTACCTGTAGTGTTTTCTGACTTCCTTCAACAACAGTCTTCCATAGCAGACTTCACACTACCAACACAACACTGAATGTGTAACAATGGGAATACATGCAGTAGCACACCGTTACATGGTACTTTGCAATAAATATACCACAGAAGTAACTCTTACTGCATAAATAAAAATAGTAAAAATCACTACAAAAATCAGAAATAATTACTCTTGCATATTTATTACTTTAGTTTCTGAATTTACCTTAATTATAAGCTCATATTGAAGCCAGAATTGGGGACAGGCAGTTAGTATAGAAATAGGGAATCGAGTCATATTGAGAAAATGGAGGCCATGAATGCCATCTGCCTCTGGAAGTGGGAGGCAGCTGTGGGAGAATGGAATGTCAAGGACCTGCAGAAACCATTGATAACCAAATTTACCTGCCCTTGTCAGAGACTACAGGCAGGAAGATGCTGATTAATGCCCTCTGGGCCCTTACCTGTCTGAATCACTTTGGCCCTCCCCCTGCCCCATCCACTTTTCACTTTTTACATCTCACCTGCAAAACCAGGCCTAATCCCTAGGAAGGAAGGAAAGAGATAAGGGGGAGAGAATGGGAGAATAAAACCCATAAAAAGGACAAGATTTGCTCAGCCCATGAATTCTGCCTTTGGGTCCCCTTCTTCCACCCAGGAGAAGTCTGCTTTTACTTTTCTTTAATAAAGCTGCATTTCCACTCTACATTAGCCTTGGCGTGCTTTTCTGGTGTTATACTTCAACACCTGAGGAAGCAGGACTCGTCACTGGTAAAGAGCGGTATCAGATTTGGAGGTCCCACCAAGATCTACGCCAAGGTAAGAAAGCTTTTCTCTTCATGCAGCCCAATCTGTCCGAGGTGCATCTTTCTGTCTCTTCCTTTCTGGAGGGCAAAATGGGCACCCATCGGCTACGTAAAAGCAGTTAGTGCAGCTGCCATTCTTAAGACTCTGGTGAGAGGTTTCCCAGCCCAGGCAAGTTTCCAATCACCTGCTCTGCAGGCATGTTGGGGCTCTGCTGAAGCCATTTCCTACTTTCCTGTCCAGGCCCGGAGCACAATTGCCATGAGAGCACAGTGTCCCTAGTCCTGATCTGCACAGGATGAGTGGAGGTGGAGGAAGAGTTGGAACAACTGTAGGGTTCTTGGCCTGGGCTACTCTTGGGTGGACCCCAAAGGTTCCTTCTCCGGATTCCCCCTCCCGACTGCCCTAAGGGGTATCCAAGGTGATCGGTAGACAAATGGCACTGAGGGAAAGTGCCAATTACATTTGCCTCCGTATGGGCCGTGCAGCACACCACACACATCCACTCCCTTCTGGATGTTTCCCCTTTGCTCACCGATCAGACATTAAGCATTCAAATGGGAGGATTAAGAGAAAGACATAAGAAAATTAGTAGGAGAATGCTCAGGTTATCTTTGTTTGCATATTTAGCCTTTGCTAGTTTGTTTAAAGTTTTCCTGTGCTTAAAAATGCTCAGTTTGTTCTAAGCTGTGTTTTAAGTCAACCCTTCCCTTGAATCCCTCAGAGAACATGTCTAACAATCAATAGGTGTCCCCATGACCCTTTGGAGATTCCTTTAGTCTACAAAACAGTCAAGAAGATGTGCAATTCTTCTTTTGTTGTGGGTCCCTCTTAATTAGGAATTTATAGTGGCAGGGAGGAAAGCAGTAATGCCCTTAAGTCTGAATCCTCCAAGGGTCTCTAGCGCAGGGCAAACTAGAACCCTAGCACTTTGCCAAAGAAGGCCAGAAATCACTTTGGCAAAGCCAAATAGTGAGAGATGGGTTTTCTGGACCAGATTGAAGCTCAAACTTAGGGAGACGTCCCTAAAAATGGTCTTCAGCACAGGCGCCTGAGGTCTATTTTTCTTTTCTTCCACTTAGATGGGAGCTTAACTCTCAACAGTATTGCCAGGTTCACCACTAGTCTGCATACTGAAAAACTGGGACAAATTTGACCCACAGACACTCAAGAAAAAGAGCCTCATTTTCTTCTGCTGCCAGGCCTGGCCTCAATACAAACTCTCTGATGGAGAATCTTGGCCGCCAGAGGGAAGTATAAATTTTAATACCATTTTACAGCTTGATAGATTTTGCAAAATGGAAGAAAAATGGTGTGAGGTACCTTATGTTCAAATCTTCTTTATTCTAAGAGAAGACCCCAAATTATGCCAACAATGTAAAATAGACTCAGCCATAACCACTACCATAAAGGAAGAAAACCTTAAAGAGTCACCTACTGAGGGAAAGGAATTTTCTGCTAAAAATGTCCATCCGCAGGCCTCCTGTCCTCAATACCCTGTCCTTCTCCATCTGCCCCAATGGACAGATCAAAACTACTACCTCTCCAGGAGATGCCAGGAGGAAAATTTGGACCAATTAAAGCATATAACCCTTTCTCCCTCCAAGACCTAAGACAGATAAAAACAGACCTAGGGAAATTTTCAGATGATCCAGATAAATATATTGAGGTATTTCAAACCCTATGCCAGGTGTTTGACCTCACCTGGAAAGATATTATTTTGTTACTTAACCAGACTTTAACCTCCAATGAGAAGGAAGTCACCCTAAAAGCAGCTGAACAATTTGAGGATGACCTACACCTTGATCATGCCCCAGGAACCCAAACTAGTTCTAAACCCAACTATCCATCGGGAGCACAGGCAGTTCCCAGAAATGATCCCGACTGGGATCCAAATGATGAACAGGATGCTTGGAAGATCAGTTGCGGGGGCGCCTGGCGTATAGAACTCATGCCAAGGGAATGTGCCTAGCGGATAACAGTCCATGCCAGAGGTTGGAAACTTCCTCTGGAAGATGTTGGCAAGGACTCATCGTAAGTTGGGCTCTGCTAAGGCTTTCCCTGGAAGACGCTGGCAAGGACTCGTCGTAAGTTGAGTAAAGCCGGAGCCCCTTCTTCAAAATATTGACTTTTTCCCTTTCTTGTTTTTCTAATGGAAACTCACCTTGCTACAGTGAGTGATTATGCTCAATAAAGCTTCTCAGTTGAGGGATGGTAGGAACACAAACAATTCACAGGAGTCAAATCATTTCCAACAAAATAAGTTCTATTGATTACACTAAACACTAATTTTCCTATGGGGAACGGTGAACATTCTGAAGCAACATGTCTTGTGATATTTTTGTTAGCTTTTACAAGACTTCCAATTATCTAGTTACCCGTAAGTGATTTTCTTTAGTCTCTATGATTTAAATACCTGTTACATTTAGTTCCCTCTATAAAGTAATAACCTTTCAATAGAAGTACACTATATTTAGTTCTAATAGAAAAGCCTTAGTTCTTTTAAAGATAGAGATTTTGTTTTAAAGTTAATGGCCTAGCTCTTAATAGTATTGTGTGATTTACTATAGCTTAGGCATGTGATTAGGGTCATAGTAGAAGGTTACTGGAGGTCATAGTTTATCACAGTAACAGGAGACTGGGTAAAGGTTAAATTTTAAAGAAAAATGTGCGTCAGCCTGTTCTGTAGGTTTCGGGTCAAGAAGAGCCCATTACGGAAAAATGTTAAGTGAGATGGGTGTGCCAGATGACGCCAGTTGGCTGGCTTTACGAACCTAATTTCTGTTATCTATTGAAACTTCTAAAGAAGTGCTTTCTTTATGTTTGATCACAAGATATTTTTGGTGGTGGGAGCAAGGGTATATAAGCTGTAAAGGAGTTCAATAAAGTTGTCAGCATTCCAACACTGACCCGAGTCCGTGTGGTTTGCTGTCCATCGCCGACGCTGCGCCGCCTAATCTATTGGGGGCTTTTACATTTCAGGCCATTAGGGACCCTTGGACTCTGCTGCTAGGGCTGGTCCCCGGCAATCAGTCACTTCCAAATGTTAGTCCTTGAGGCCCTTAGGAGAATCAAACAGAAGCCAATTAACTATTCCAAGGTTTCTGAAATTATACAAGGTCCCGAAGAAAGCCCAGCTATTTTTATGGAGAAACTCAGGGAGGCAATGAGAAAACACACCACCGTGGATCCTGAAACCACAGAGGGTCATTTACTTTTAAAGGACAAATTTATCATTCAGTCAGCCCCAGACATTCAGAGGAAATTACAGAAATTGGCATATGGCCCTTATCAATCCTTAGATGATATCTTCTGACTTGCAACTTCCATTTTTTATAATTGAGATGTAGAGGAAAAGAAGGAAAAAGAGCATAGAGACAAGAAAAAGACTGAAGTGCTGGTCTTAGCCCTAAGAGGAGTTAGCTTCCCTGGTGAAAAAGGAGGAAAATGGAATGTACCTCAGGCCACAAAAGGGGTTTGTTTCCCTTGTGGAGAGCAGGGCCATTTCAAATGGGAATGTGCCTGAGCCTAATGGCCACCTCCAGAGTCCTGCCCTAAATGTCAAGGCAATCATTGGAAAATTGACTGTCCTCAGGGGCATAGGTCCTCGAGGCCAGACTCTTCCACACAGGCCTGATGGGGACCGGGGCTGATTCTAATGGCTCCCATAAATCCTATCACTACGCATGAACCCTGGGTATGCTTCTTTGTAGGGAGCCAAGAGGTCAACTTCCTCTTAGATACTGGCGCCAGTTTTTCAGTGCTCACCTCTTACCGTGGACCTCTTTCCTCTAATACTATAACTGTGCAAGGGGTGTCTGGACGGCCTATTACCAGAAAGTTTACTTCCCCACTGAGTTGTGAGTAGGATGGGATGATGTTTTCTCATGCATTCCTGATAATCCCAGAATGCCCTACCCCTTTATTGGGAAGGAACTTACTTTCAAAACTTCAGACTTCCATTACAATAAATTTGGGACCAGAAGGATCATTGTGTTTACCTCTACTAGAATGTGATATAAACCCTGAAGTATGGGCCACTGAAGGCAAGATTGGATGGGCAAAAAGCGCAATCCCAATTAAAATAGTCTTAAAGAATCCCTCTGTCTTCCCACATCAGAGACAATACCCGCTATGCCCAGAAGCAAAAAAGGGCTTATTAGAGATCATCCAGAACCTGAAACAGCAGAAACTTTTAGTACCTTATAATAGCCCATGCAATACACCAATTTTGGGAGTTCAAAAATCAAATGGGGAATAGCTTTTAGTCCAAGACCTCAGAATAATTAATGAAGCAGTTGTTCCCCTCCACCCAGTAGTTCCTAATCCATATAATCTGCTATCTGAGATTCCAGCAACTGCTGCTTGGTTTACTGTGTTAGATTTAAAAGATGCCTTCTTTTGCATACCTCTGGACTCTCAGTCTCAGTATCTGTTTCCTTTTGAGGAACCAGACAGTGGATCTCAATTGACCTGGACAGTACTGCCCCAAGGATTTAGAGATAGCCCCCACCTATTTGGACAAACTCTGGCTAAGGACTTAGCAGAATTCAGAGATAAAACATCTGCAATTGTTCTCCAATATGTGGATGGCATCCTGTTATGCGCCTCCACCCAGGAGGAATGTCAAAAGGCTACTACAGAACTCTTAAACTTCTTAGCCAATCAGGGTTATAAAGTCTCAAAAAAGAAAGCTCAATTATGTCAGCAACAGGTCCAATATTTAGGATTACAACTATCTCAAGGAATCCACAAACTAGGACAGGAAAGAATAACTCCCATAGGACAATATCCTCTGCCTCAGACCCTAAGGCAATTCAGAGGCTTCCTAGGAATAACTGGACACTGCAGACTTTGGATTCCTGGGTATGGGGAATTAGCTAAGCCTCTTTACAGTCTTCTGAAAGAAACTTTACAACAAGGAACAACCAACCTAATATGGGAACCAGAACATATTAAAGCCTTTAAGACATTAAAAGGGGCCCTACTCCAAGCCCCTGCCCTTAGTTTACCTACTGAAAAGGAATTTAACCTGTTTGTCACTGAAAGGGGAGGAATAGCCCTAGGAGCGGTGACATAAAAGAATGGACCTATTCAACAGCCAGTAGCCTATCTCAGCAAGGAACTTGATGTGGTATCTCAGGATGGCCCCACTGTTTGCGAGTAATTGCAGCTGTAGCTCTACTAGTCCCTGAGGCAATCAAAATCACCCTGGGAAGAGAACTTATTGTCTACACTTCCCATGATCTCTCAGGAATTTTAAACTTGAAAGGAGGACTATGGCTTTCAGACAGTCACTTTCTAAAATATCAGGCTTTACTTCTGGAGGGACCCATAACTCAGATAAGGACTTGTTCTACTTTAAATCCAGCTACTTTCCTACCAGAAACATTAGAGGAAAGTCCTGAACATAACTGCCAACAGGTCCTAGCTATGAATTACTCAGCCCGGCAAGACCTTCAAAACCTTCCCCTGTCTAATCCAGACCTCACCATGTTCACTGATGGAAGTTCCTTTGTGGAACAAGGAGAACACAAAGCTGGATATGCTGTGGTGAGTCTACATGACACTTTAGAAGCACAATCTTTGCCTCCAGGCACAAGCGCACAACTTGCAGAATTGATAGCCCTAACAAGAGCTCTGGAACTAGGGAAACAACAGAGAATTAATATTTATACTGACTCTAAATATGCCTACTTAATCCTGCATGCACATGCAGCAATTTGGAAAGAAAGAGGATTTCAAACAACTGGGGGAACAGCTATAAAAATCTATAAACAGATCTTAAAACTATTAGAAGCTGTCCATTTACCCAAAGAGGTAGCAGTAATCCACTGCCCTGGACATCAAAAAGGAATAGATGAAATAACAGAAGGCAATAGACGAGCAGATCAGTAAGCCAAAGAAGCTGCTAAGGGGACTTTACAACAAATGACAACCTTAGCCCCTCTGATATGGACAGGTCCTCCCCCAGAGATAAGGCCCCAATACACCCAGGAGGAGACACAGCAGGCTTTATCTAAAGGTGGTAACCTCTTGCCCTCTGGGTGGATTCAAATGGAAGATAACAAACTTTACTTACCTGCTAATTCCCAGTGGAAGATTTTACACACCCTACATCAATCTTTCCATCTGGGAGAAGAAAACACTCTCAAATTAACCCAAGAGATATTTGAAGGGAAGCATATTTCAAAAACAGTCCAACAAATAGTCAAAGCCTGTGAGACATGCCAAAGGAATAACCCACTTAACTCTGCCAAAAAGCCCCCAAGGCTACAAAGGACTGGACAATTCCCTGGATAAGACTGGCAACTTGATTTTACTCACATGCCAAAAAGTAATGGATTTCAATATTTATTGGTTATGGTAGATACCTTTACTGGGTGGACTGAGGCCTATCCCTCCAGAACAGAACAGGCAGGAGAAGTAGTCAAAGCCTTATTACAGGAAATAATTCCTCAATTTGGGCTGCCCCGCAGCCTCCAAAGTGACAATGGAGCTGCTTTCAAGGCTGCTGTCACTCAGGGAATATCCAAAGCCCTAGGCATAAAGTACCATCTCCACTGTGCATGGAGGCCCCAATCCTCAGGAAAGGTAGAAAAGACTAATGACATCCTAAAGAGGCACCTAAGAAAACTCACTCAAGAAACTCACTATCCATGGCCTAAAATGCTTCCTCTAGCCCTACTCAGAATCAGGAATACCCCCAAAACATTAGGGCTCAGCCCATTTGAGCTCCTATATGGGAGGCCATTCCTAAGAAATCATATCCTTAAAGATCGGGAAACTTCAGATTTAGTGGCTCATATCAAAAAGTTGGCCAAATTTCAAACTGAAATCTGTAAATATCCTGCATCTGAGCCAATCACTTCTCCACCTCTGTATGAGCCTGGAGATCTAGTCATGTTAAAAACCGTACCTTCAAGTTCTCCAAATTTAGACCCTATTTGGAAAGGAACTTTTCCTGTAATCTTATCTACCCCCTCTGCAGTAAAAGTGCTAGGACAAGAGAACTGGATTTACCACTCTCGAGTTAAAGCCTGTCATCCTGAGTCAACTCCCAAAGAAACTTCCTCCCAAGGAACTGAGGAATGATACTCCTGCACTCCAATAGAAGACCTAAAATATCTCTTCTGCAGATACAATGGAGATATGTAAACTTTTCTTCCTCTCTTTCTTTATTATTATAGGCAGATCCACTGAAACTAATTTTTCCTAAATTGGTCCCAGCAATATGCCACTAATTACAGAAAGATAATTACTGGATATGTGGGCTATTACCCCTTTCCAGCACCTCTGGACTGCCTTGGTGGGTATCTCCTTTACAGGGAAATGACTGGACGAATTTACAGTCCTTAATATTAGAACAAAAGAAGGCGAGACCCTCTTTACAAACTGCTACTCGTGCCAATGTTAGCTTATGGCCTATCAATGAAACTCTGTCACTACCAGGTCATAAAAAGGCTTTCACTTTAGAGCAGACCAATGTTCAAATTTCTACTGCCATTAAGTCACATGCAGGCCCATTTACTTCTAACTCTCCACCACTGCCACCAATATGTCACAGATACAAGGATGGTTATTATCAGGTTTGGGATGGAAATTTATGGCTTACACTGTAAGGCCCCCAAAAAGGAAACCCCAACTCTGTCCCATGGATGGACGGCAACCCCAATCAACCGCAGGAGGTGTCACTTGATGCAAACCACAAGAGGTGTTTATTCCAGCACGCTGGAACCCAACTCGAGGAGTTGAGTCCCTAGCAGAAAATCTTGTAGGTTTATAAAGGCAGAAACCACACATCCGGAGGGGTCGCACATGAAAGGGAAAAGGGGGATAAAGCTGCCAGGAAATTTCAAAGGGGGGTCTGGGTTTGCTGATAACATTCAACATGTTTCACAATGTTTTACAACAGGGCGTAGATTCTGGTCAATAGTTTCTGGTAATCATTCTGTTTGATCACTATCTGGCTATCTGGCTAAATTTACCCTTTTATTCTCTGTTTGGGGCTGTTTCTTGGAACAGCGTTAAGGGCTTTGTTCCCATTCCTGGGAGGGTGACCTTAGGGAGTTGAGATGACTGGGAGGGTGACCTTAGGGAGTTAAGATAACTGGGAGGGTGACCTCAGACACCTTAAAAAAAATGTCCATTCTTTCATTTCCCCATTTTCTTTTCTGGTAAGTTCTAATCATGGAACTTCTGTCTCTATATACTCTTCTCCAAAGCTATTTCCTTGGCGGAGGGACTGGTATTATTGCCTGAGCATTAGTACCTGAACAGCACTTATTCTTTCCCTGATGAAGGTGACTAGGCGATTTCAGGCAGGCAAGAGCCGAGTTGGCGGGCCACCAATTAGCAGCCCCTTGTTTGCAGTCCTTGATAAACAGTCCTTGATAAAGGCAGGTAAATTTGGTAATCAATGGCCTCCGGAGATCCTTGACATTCCATTCTTCCAGGGACAGTCTCCAACTTGCAGAGGCAGATGACCTCATGGCTTCATTTCCTCGATTTGACCCGATCCCCTATTTCTACACTAACTACCTATTCCCAATTCTGGCTTCATTCCCCCCTTTAGCTTTAGGAACCCATAACAGCTTGTTAAGGAATTGAAAAGGGGCGTTGGTCATTCTGGCTGCTTCGAAGCTGAATGGGGGCAGCGAGGGGAAAGAAGTTTGGAGTTCCTTCTTTTTTAAAAAATCGGGTCAATCGAGGGGTCCCAGGAAGAAGCCTGGTTGGGGAAGAGCAGGTTGTAAAGCCATCTGGGGGTGGCTGCTTCTATGATAGAAGAACAAAAAGACATGAGTACTGAAATGAGATTAGCACAAAGTAAATGTTGCAGCATCTGAAACATGCCACTGAGTATCATAAAAATGACAGAAGTTAATCTCTCATCAGGAGGTGGAAGAACTGAGAAATTGTTCCCATAACTAGGCCTAGCAAAGGCTGGCGAGGACAAGGCCTTTATTTGGGGACTTTAACATTGTCATAGATGTCCCCAAAAAATACAGTTAAGCTACTTAATGTCATCTGATTTTGTAAAATATCCCTTTATTGGTATAACCTGTGTTTAGTAGAGATCTCTATACTTCTGTTACTTAGAAATAGATAATCATACTGGCAAACATAGATTAAGTCTACCTGTGTAGCTTAGGAAGGTCTGCAGGCCTTAAACTGACTAAAAACTTCTGACTCTGGCAGTTTCTCTGATAGTTATCAGGCTACATCTTAAGTTACATTTAACTATTATTTCCTTTAATTGCCCAAGAATGTCTATATTTTGGTTTTAACTGTTTTGCTGGATGTCTAAGATCAAGCTGGTCAAATTGACCTGGTTCCTGTCTTGTTAAAGAGTCAGCTGAGTCCCACAGGGGTCACTCGTACAGAACTTAAGAGCGGCTCCTTAGCTCCACCAGTGACTTTGATTAGGCAGGGTCTCTTGATGAGGTGTGACTTCCTTTAGAAACATCAAGGGATGTTTCCCCTTTTCCATGACCCTCCTCTGCAGCAGATGCACTGGATAATTTTTCATCCTCTAGTCTCAACAATCTCCTTGATAAGGAGATTGTGTGACCCAGAGTTGCAACGCTCCTTAGAGAAGTTCTCTTATTCCCTGGGTTCAGGCTAACGTTGAGGGCAAGACCCAAATATGGACTTTTCTTGACCTCTGTATTTAACTCCAATTTCTAAGTTTGATCTTAATTATCCAGCAAGCCAGTCTCACCAGTCATAAATTAAGAGTAATGGGCTTTAACTTTAATGTCCATAACGTTACAGTTATTTAACCTTTTATCTAACTGGAGTCTGCATTAGTACTGGAAGTTACCACTATCTATTCTATAGGTGATGGCTTATTATCACAAGTTACCTAGGTTGTGTGTTCTTGGAGCAGCTACTTCTGCAAATCATTAACAGGTAACAGTTTTACAAAATGAAATTAGCAAGAGTAAAAATATATTCAGCTTGTATAATAGCTATCTTGAATTTTGATTGAGAACTACATTCTATCCCCTATTTGAGATCACAGTACTTTTACAACAAGAACCAATCTTTTGACTATAACTTTAAATAAGCTGAAGTCTGGCTTATTTTGAAGCTATTCTACACACAGTGAGGTGGGAGGAAGAGCCTTATCTCAGGTAAGGAGTGGCTCTTTACAGTTCTTAAGTGTTCTAAATCTGATGTTGATCTTTGCTTCTTTCTTAAATATCATTAAGTAGTTTACATATACTGTTTCCTGAGTCTATATAAACTTTATAATTAACACAATTTAACATAGTATCTAAAACATGAATCAAAGAAAAGCTGAAAGAGCTTTTGTTATTTCCACAATCCGAGAGTGCTGGGACTACGAACCCAGGCCTCCCGCTTGAGAGTCAGGAACTCTACGAGATGAGCTAAATGGCCTGCACTGAGAGAGCTTTTAACTTTCCTTTTGTGATTAAATGGCAAAATGTTTTCATGTTTCTTTCATGTTTCACAATATTAACCTTTAAACAAATCAGACTCTAATGTTTAGAAATACATTTACATTTGAAATTCTTTATCCCAGTGTAAAAAGTAACAAATTTTACACATACCCTATTGATAGCAGGTCCTATAATAGAACATTAAATGATAGAAATGAATCCCCAATAAAATTTACTCTTTATAAGTTTAAGATTACCATTACAGACAAGTTTAATCTGGAGGATAGCAGAGCTTAATAAATTCCTTGCTTTAAAAACTTGTGGTCCTGAAAAATATGACCACATTTAATATACAACTAGTGACCATTTCACAAATACCTTGACACTTTTATCTTACCAAATTGAGTTTTTAAAGAGAAATGTAGACTCTGTAACAAAGTACAATACTCTATAATAGTTGTTTAACCATAATTGTATACACCCCAATTTTTAAGACTAATTGTTCTAAAGAATAAAACTTAATAGACACAAAGTTAAGAGTAAATTAGTGTTTCAAATCCTTGTCATTTTACCATGTCATTCTACCATATAGATTAAACTTTGGTTCATATCAGAACGCTAGTATTTCACCTTAGGAAAAACCTTCAATAGTTTTAGCTGTCTCACATACATATAACCAACTTAGTTACACACAAACTTGTTGAAACTTGCCCTTTACTTACAAGTCTTTCTTAGCACTTACTTAGACCCTCATGTATTTCATCACACAAGCACTTTCTTACCCAGAAACATTTCCTTTCTCCTTTTACTAAATATATTTCCATACCCAGAACCTTTTATTTTCTCTTTCCTATTCATTGTCCCCTTTTTGTTCACATTCTGAAACAACTCTTATGAAATTTCTGAATTTAGATAAATTACTCTATTTTAATAAGATTAAATATTCTGTTGTTTATAGTACTCTAATTGAAACACAGTTGAAACTTTTGGGACCCTTTGTATATAGAATTGCACTTGTTAGGACATAACTCTTAGTAACCTTGTTTTTAGTTTAGTGATGACACAAAGCAAGTTTAAACCCTTTTATTTACCAACCTATGAAAATACCAATAATGTTTAAGTATGATACCCCATGGAATTTAAGGAGTTAAAAGTACTCGATGTTATTTAACAATTAGCATTTTAACATTGTAAATTAATCAGATGTCTCTGCAAACACATTAGAGTAATCCCATACATGTTAACTCTAATTCACTTATTCTGTAAAAAACCAAGATATCAGACAAGTGTCCTGAACAGTATTTGTTGTCTCTTCCCTGTTGAAGAAAAGTCCTAGAAACAATTGATATTAGACACTTTATTAACATCAATATTTTATTAGCTTGACCACCTAGAGACTTGCAAGTTATTTTCAAAGACATTTTACTTTTATTAGTTTACCCAATTTGAACCCTTTTTTAAATCACATGAATTAAAAGTATCTGGATCCATTTTTAAATTTTAATTTTAGGAGTGCTCAGTTTTGATACAGACAAAACAAGACATCATGCAGCACAACATACAAATAACACAAAATCAAGCCCTTGTAACTTTATAGGTGAATCTCCATTGCATTGTAACAGATGTTCAAAAACTCTAGTTGAATAAAAAATAGAACTGATCAAAAAATCATGAGCTCAAAAAAACATATAATTAAAAATATAGCATTTACTTTGCTGGAGTTTTAAAGACTCTTTTTACCTTTTCTTTCCCTGGGTTTGAGACCGGTCTCCTACTGAGCCTTTAGACTTCTTTTATTTATATTTCAATGCAAGCCTGGACTGAGATCTGCAAGGATCTAACAGGTTTTAACAGAAACTCTGTGTCTAAGGCATTTTAGCCATCTCATCCGGACAGGTTGGATGTTAAAATTATGAGACCTTATTTTTCATTACTTTTGAGACTGAAGCTACTTTGCTAAGTTACCATTCAGGGCTGTCGGGAGGGGGAGTCCAGAGAAGGAACCTTTGGGGTCCACCCGAGAGTAGCCCGGGCCGAGAACCCCCCAGTTGTTCCAACCCTTCCTCCACCTCCACCACAAACACACAACAGAACCAGATACAGATGGGTGCCAATCTCTGATCCACCAATTGAACCCCATCAGCGCCCTTACCGACGGAGACTACCAGGCGTCCCTGGCTCTCCTTCCACCCTTAGGGCGTCCCCCAGGGCTGCAACCTGTGGCCCCCCAGGCACGTCTACCGGCCACTGTCCGGCCCTTCTCACGAGTCACCGAATGGTTGCCACCAAAACCGAAAGCGCGCTCACAGAACCAGACCAACTAACAAAACACAAGACAAAGACAGACAACTTCGGGGTACCCCTTCTTACCTCCAAGGTCGACTCCGCAGATGAGGGGGGGCCATCTTATCCCGGACGAGCCCCCAAATGTAAGGCCCCCAAAAAGGAAACCCCAACTCTGTCCCATGGATGGACGGCAACCCCAATCAACCGCAGGAGGCGTCACTTGATGCAAACCGCAAGAGGTGTTTATTCCAGCGCGCTGGGACCCAACTCGAGGAGTTGAGTCCCTAGCAGAAAATCTTGTAGGTTTATAAAGGCAGAAACCACACATCGGGAGGGGTCGCATATGAAAGGGAAAAGGGGGACAAAGCTGCCAGGAAATTTCAAAGGGGGGTCTGGGTTTGCTGATAACATACAACATGTTTCACAATGTTTTACAACAGGGCGTAGATTCTGGTCAATAGTTTCTGGTAATCATTCTGTTTGATCACTATCTGGCTATCTGGCTCAATTTACCCTTTTATTCTCTGTTTGGGGCTGTTTCTTGGATCAGCTTTAAGGGCTTTGTTCCCATTCCTGGGAGGGTGACCTTAGGGAGTTGAGATGACTGGGAGGGTGACCTTAGGGAGTTAAGATAACTGGGAGGGTGACCTCAGACAGCTTAAAAGAAATGTCCATTCTTTCAACACCCACCATTGGGCATCTAAACCAAAAGGCCCCAATCTGTTGGGAACAACATAACCATAATTATGATATATGGCCTAATTGTACTCGAGAATTAGTATGGACCCCAGAGTCACAATGCCAACAAATTGTAATTTTACAAGCCAATGATTGGTTTGGAACTAATTGGCTCTCTAGGCCTGAAATTAGCTGGCCAACACCCAATGGGACACAATGGATATGTGGAACTAACTTATGACCCTGGCTTCCCCCAGGCTGGATAGGAAGATATACTATCGGGTACCCCTGGATGCAAGGGCGATGGACCCCAAGTATAGAACAACCAGCAAATCTCCCCAATCTCAAACACAGATGGGGACCATCTGTTTTTTGTTGGTATGATCATTTAGCTTCAATGTTTATCCCACAAATTGGTTTAGAAGATGTAATGTGGCATGTGGAAACTCTAAACAATTATACCCAAACCGCCCTCCATGACGTTGAAGAAAGCATTTCTCTCCTTAACACAGAAGTGACACTCATGAGAAAAGCTGTCTTACAAAATCGGATGGCTTTAGATATTCTCACTGCAGCCCAAGGCGGTACTTGTACCATTGTTAGAATTGAATGTTGTGTTTACATCCCTGACAACTCCGGCAATGTGACTGACATCCTTAAAGATTTACATTCTCAGATAGAGGCCATGTCCTCCCCAGACCCATAATGGGAACAAATTCTTAGCTACTGGTTCTCTGGTACCTCCTGGTGGAAAATATTATTAGTCTCTGTCATCATCATCATACTCATTGGGATGTTTCTATGCTGTGGTATTTACTGTTGCATTAATCTTATCCCGGTACTCATAACTTCTTGTTTCTCTTATAGACCGCCCATCTCTCAAATGACCCTCCAGCCCCAGCCCATTATTCCTCAACCAGACTTTTACCGTGGACCCCTCGATCGACCTGATTTCTAAAAAGGAACTCCAAGCTGCTTACCCCACGCCGTCCACTTCCAGGTTGAAGAAGTCAGAGCGGTCATCAACCCCCTTCCCCAGCAGCATGGAGTTCCTAAGATTAGAGGGGGGAATGAAGCCAGAAATGGGGACAGGCAGTTAGTGTAGAAATAGGGAATCGGGTCAGATCGAGAAAGTGGAGGCCATAAAACCATCTGCCTCTGGAAGTTGGAGACTGTTGTGGGAGAATGAAATGTCAAGGACCTGCAGAACCCATTGATAACCAAATTTATCTGCCCTTGTCAGAGACTGCAGGCAGGAAGATGCTGATTAATGCCCCCTGGGCCCTTACCTGCCTGAATCCCTTTGGCCCTCCCCCTGCCCCATCCTCTTCTCACTTTTTCACTTCTCACCTGCAAAACCAGGCCTAATCCTGTAGGCAGGAAGGAAAGAGATAAAGGGAGAGAATGGGAGAATAAAACCCATAAAAAGGACAGGATTTGCTCATCCCATGGATTCCGCCTTTGGGTCCCCTTCTTCCACCTGGGAGGAGTCTGCTTTTACTTTTCTTTAATAAAGCTGCATTTTGCACTCTACATTTGCCTTGGCGTGCTTCTCCGGTGTTATACTTCAACACCTGAGGAAGCAAGACTAGTCACCGGTAAAGAGCGGTATCAATATTGCATAAGAGGTAAGTTAATCAGTGTTTATCAATTATTGAAGAGGCTGATCTAGAGGGAGATAAAGGACTACAAAGTCCTATATTTTCAAAACAAAGAGGAACATGGGTTATAGAGGCATGAAGCAGTTTTTTTTTTTTTTTTTTAATTGAGGGTATAGAGTTAAAGGAGGCCAAGGAAGGACATATAATTATTGAGAGTACCATGAAACATCAGAGAACTGGAATATGGATTTCAGACAATGAAGAGTGGATATGTTGTATTTGGGCATATGGATGACATGAGTGCCTATGATGAAAAGGTTATAATTTCTAAAAGAAAATTAATATGGTGTCAGATAATTGTTAAACAATGTCTACACAGTAACTTCAAGGTGTTTTGTCATCTGTGAAGGCACAGCAACTTCTTTTATCAATAGTCCCCATGAAGCCAATAGTCAACTGAGTCCTTTAAAAACATCCAATTTGAGAGATGAGAGCACCCAGTCTTCTAAATATCAAATGGCTTCTCAGCAGCTTGTGTCAGAACTAAGAAGTGCTCTGGACAGAACTGTCTGAAATTTATTTTAAGCTTCTCAAAGTCTGGTTTCCTGGTATTAGGGATGTCCATTTAGATAAATATTCCTTCTCCATTTCAAAGACAAAGCCTAGAGAAGATATCCCATGAGGAACATTTGACTTGAGAAACTATTTTAAATCCTTCCTTCATGTTAAGGGAATTATTCTGTAATGGAGCTAAGTCACCCCAGGTTCCTCATTGGGGCAAATGCTTGGAGAGTGCAGGGTGCAAGGAAGTGAAACAAAAGGCCCAGAATCTGAGTATGACTCAGGGAAGGAAAAAAATTGAAACAGCTGAAAATCAACTAAAAGATAGCTCAAACTTGTCACTTGGGAAATTGAAAAAAAAAATGGAACTGTTGGATTTTATTTTCCACATGGAGAATAGATTAACCAAGAAAAATAGCTTTTGAAATGCCAACACCCAGAGCATACTGGATGCAGAGAAGCAGCTACAACCAGAGATTTCTTGTGGCAATGGAAATTCAGCAGCCCTTCTGTGATGTGATGTAATCTGACTGAGCTATTAAAATGCTACATATGCAGATCTTTTCACACAGCATTCCCTTTTCTGGGAGTCTGTCTTTAGCAGGAGGTTAGGTTATGTTGAAAGAATGGACATTTTTTAAGCTGTATGAGGTCACCCTCCCAGTTATCTTAACTCCCTAAGGTCACCCTCCCAGTTATCTCAACTCCCTAAGGTCTCCCTCCCATTGTCTCAACTCCCTAAGGTCACCCTCCCACTAATGGGAACAAAGCTCCTAAAGCTGTTCCAAGAAACAGCCCCAAACAGAGAGTAAAAGAGTAAATTGAGCCAGATAGCTAGATAGTGCTCAAACAGTAGGATTACCAGAAACTATTGACCAGAATCTATGCCCTGTTGTAAAACATTGTGAAACATGCTGTATGTTATCAGCAAACCCAGACCCCCTTTGAAATTTCCCGGCAGCTTTGTCCCCCTTTTCCCTTTCATGTGTGACCCCTCCCGATGTGTGGTTTCTGCCTTTATAAACCTACAAGATTTTCTGCTAGGGACTCAACTCCTCGAGTTGGGTCCCAGCGCGCTGGAATAAACACCTCTTGCGGTTTGCATCAAGTGACGCCTCCTGCGGTTGATTGGGGTTGCCGTCCATCCATGGGACAGAGTTGGGGTTTCCTTTTTGGGGGCCTTACATTTGGGGGCTCGTCGGGATAAGATGGCCCCCCCTCATCTGCGGAGTCGACCTTGGAGGTAAGAAGGGGTACCCCGAAGTTGTCTGTCTTTGTCTTGTGTTTTGTTAGTTGGTCTGGTTCTGTGAGCGCGCTTTCGTTTTCGGTGGCAACCGTTCGGTGACTCGTGAGAGTGGCCGGACAGTGGCCGGTAGATGTGCCTGGGGGGCCACAGGTGCAGCCCTGGGGGATACCCTAAGGGTGGAAGGAGAGCCAGGGACGCCTGGTAATCTCCGTCGGTAAGGGCGCTGATGGGGTTCAATTGGTGGATCAGAGATTGGCGCCCGTCTGTATCTGGTTCTGTTGTGTGTTTGTGGTGGAGGTGGAGGAAGGGTTGGAACAACTGGGGGGTTCTCGGCCCGGGCTACTCTCGGGTGGACCCCAAAGGTTCCTTCTCTGGACTCCCCCTCCCGACAGCCCTGAATGGTAACTTAGCAAAGTAGCTTCAGTCTCAAAAGTAATGAAAAATAAGGTCTCATAATTTTCTTTAACATCCAACCTGTCCTGATGAGATGGCTAAAATGCCTTAGACACAAAGTTTCTGTTAAAACCTGTTAGATCCTTCCAGATCTCAGTCCAGGCTTACATTGAAATATAAATAAAAGAAGCCTAAAGGCTCAGTAGGAGACCGCTCTCAAACCCAAGAAAAGAAGTGTAAAAAGAGTCTTTAAAACTCCAGCAAAGTAAATTTTATGATACTTTAATAAAGTAATTAACGGCCGTATGATTATTTTCCAGGACTCTTGGTTTTTTTAATTATATGTTTTTTTGAGCTCATGATTTTTTGATCAGTTCTATTTTTTATTCAACTAGAGTTTTTGAGCATCTGTTTCATTGCAATGGAGATTCACCTATAAAGTTACAGGGGCTTGATTTTGTGTTATTTGTATGTTGTGCTGTCTGATGTCATGTTTTGTCTGTATCAAAACTGAGCACTCCTAAAATTAAAATTTAAAAATGGATCCAGATACTTTTAATTCATGTGATTTAAAAAAGGTTCAAATTGGGTAAACTATTAAGAGTAAAATGTCTTTGAAAATAACTTGCAAGTCTCTAGGTGGTCAAGCTAATAAAATATTGATGTTAATAAAATGTCTAATATCAATTGTTTCTAGGACTTTTCTTCAACAGGGAAGAGACAGCAAATACTGTTCAGGACACTTGTCTGATATCTTGTTTTTTTACAGAATAAGTGAATTAGAGTTAACATGTATGGGATTACTCTAATGTGTTTGCAGAGACATCTGATTAATTTACAATGTTAAAATGCTAATTGTTAAATAACATCAAGTACTTTTAACTCCTTAAATTCCATGGGGTATCATACTTAAACATTATTGGTATTTTCATAGGTTGGTAAATAAAAGGGTTTAAACTTGCTTTGTGTCATCACTAAACTAAAAACAAGGTTACTAAGAGTTATGTCCTAACAAGTGCAATTCTATATACAAAGGGTCCCAAAAGTTTCAACTGTGTTTCAATTAGAGTACTATAAACAACAGAATATTTAATCTTATTAAAATAGAGTAATTTATCTAAATTCAGAAATTTCATAAGAGTTGTTTCAGAATGTGAACAAAAAGGGGACAATGAATAGGAAAGAGAAAATAAAAGGTTCTGGGTATGGAAATATATTTAGTAAAAGGAGAAAGGAAATGTTTCTGGGTAAGAAAGTGCTTGTGTGATGAAATACATGAGGGTCTAAGTAAGTGCTAAGAAAGACTTGTAAGTAAAGGGCAAGTTTCAACAAGTTTGTGTGTAACTAAGTTGGTTATATGTATGTGAGACAGCTAAAACTATTGAAGGTTTTTCCTAAGGTGAAATACTAGCGTTCTGATATGAACCAAAGTTTAATCTATATGGTAGAATGACATGGTAAAATGACAAGGATTTGAAACACTAATTTACTCTTAACTTTGTGTCTATTAAGTTTTATTCTTTAGAACAATTAGTCTTAAAAATTGGGGTGTATACAATTATGGTTAAACAACTATTATAGAGTATTGTACTTTGTTACAGAGTCTACATTTCTCTTTAAAAACTCAATTTGGTAAGATAAAAGTGTCAAGGTATTTGTGAAATGGTCACTAGTTGTATATTAAATGTGGTCATTTTTCAGGACCACAAGTTTTTAAAGCAAGGAATTTATTAAGCTCTGCTATCCTCCAGATTAAACTTGTCTGTAATGGTAATCTTAAACTTATAAAGAGTAAATTTTATTGGGGATTTATTTCTATCATTTAATGTTCTATTATAGGACCTGCTATCAATAGGGTATGTGTAAAATTTGTTACTTTTTACACTGGGATAAAGAATTTCAAATGTAAATGTATTTCTAAACATTAGAGTCTGATTTGTTTAAAGGTTAATATTGTGAAACATGAAACATGAAAACATTTTGCCATTTAATCACAAAAGGAAAGTTAAAAGCTCTCTCAGCCTTTCTTTGATTCATGTTTTAGATACTATGTTAAATTGTGTTAATTATAAAGTTTATATAGACTCAGGAAACAGTATATGTAAACTACTTAATGGTATTTAAGGAAAAGAAGCAAAGATCAACATCAGAATTAGAACACTTAAGATCTGTAAAGAGCCACTCCTTACCTGAGATAAGGCTCTGCCTCCCACCTCACTGTGTGTAGAATAGCTCCAAAATAAGCCAGACTTCAGCTTATTTAAAGTTATAGTCAAAAGATTGATTCTTGTTGTAAAAGTAGTGTGATCTCAAATAGGGGATAGAATGTAGTTCTCAATCAAAATTCAAGATAGCTATTATACAAGCTGAATATATTTTTACTCTTGCTAATTTCATTTTGTAAAACTGTTACCTGTTAATGATTTGCAGAAGTAGCTGCTCCAAGAACACACAACCTAGGTAACTTGTGATAATAAGCCATCACCTATAGAATAGATAGTGGTAACTTCCAGTACTAATGCAGACTCCAGTTAGATAAAAGGGTAAATAACTGTAAAGTTATGGACATTAAAGTTAAAGCCCATTACTCTTAATTTATGACTGGTGAGACTGGCTTGCTGGATAATTAAGATCAAACTTAGAAATTGGAGTTAAATACAGAGGTCAAGAAAAGTCCATATTTGGGTCTTGCCCTCAACGTTAGCCTGAACCCAGGGAGTAAGAGAACTTCTCTAAGGAGCGTTGCAACTCTGGGTCACACAATCTCCTGATCAAGGAGATTGTTGAGACTAGAGGATGAAAAATTATCCACTGCATCTGCTGCAGAGGAGGGTCATGGAAAAGGGGAAACATCCCTTGATGTTTCTAAAGGAAGTCACCTCATCAAGAGACCCTGCCTAATCAAAGTCACTGGTGGAGCTAAGGAGCCGCTCTTAAATTCTGTATGAGTGACCCCTGTGGGACTCAGCTGACTCTTTAACAAGACAGGAACCAGGTCAATTTGACCAGCTTGATCTTAGATACCCAGCAAAACATTTTAAACCAAAATATAGCCATTCTTGGGCATTTAAAGAAAATAATAGTTAAATGTAACTTAAGATGTACACTTGTACTAGTCCACTAGAATAGACTGGAAGCTACAAATGAGAGAAAGATTCTTCAGCAAATGTGCCTGATAACTATCAAGAGAAACTGCCAGAGTCAGAAGTTTTTAGTCAGTTTAAGGCCTGCAGACCTTCCTAAGCTACACAGGTAGACTTAATCTATGTTTGCTAGTATGATTATCTACAAAATCAGATGACATTAAGTAGCTTAACTATATTTTCTGGGGACATCTACGACAACGTTAAAGTCCCCAAATAAAGGCCTTGTCCTCTCCAGCCTTTGCTAGGCCTAGTTATGGGAACAATTTCTCAGTTCTTTCAACTCCTGGTGAGAGATTAACTTCTGTCATTTTCATGATACGCAGTGGCATGTTTCAGATGCTACAACATTTACTTTGTACTAATCTCATTTCAGTACTCATGTCTTTTTGTTCTTCTATCATAGAAGCAGCCACCCCCAGATGGCTTTACAACCTGCTCTACCCCAACCAGGCTTCTTCCTGGGACCACTTGATTGACCCGATTTTTAGAAAAGGAACTCCAAGCTGCTTGCCCCACGCCACCCACTTCCAGCTCGAAGAAGCTAGAGCGGTCATCGACCTCTTTCCCCAGCAGCATGGAGTTCCTAAGATTAGAGGGGGGAATGAAGCCAGAATTGGGAATAGGTAGTTAGTGTAGAAATAGGGGATCCGGTCAAATCAAGGAAATGAAGCCATGAGGTCATCTGCCTCTGCAAGTTGGAGACTGCCCCTGGAAGAATGGAATGTCAAGGATCTCCAGAGTCCATTGATTACCAAATTTACCTGCCTTTATCAAGGACTGTTTATCAAGGACTGCAAACAAGGGGCTGCTAATTGGTGGCCCGCCCCCTCAGCTCTTGCCTGCCTGAAATTGCCTAGTCACCTTCATCAGGGAAAGAATAAGTGCTGTACAGGTACTAATGCTCAGGCAATAATACCAGTCCCTCCGCCAAGGAAATAGCTTTGGAGAAGAGTATATAGAGACAGAAGTTCCATGATTAGAACTTACCAGAGAAGAAAATGGGGAAATGAAAGAATGGACATTTTTTAAGCTGTATGAGGTCACCCTCCCAGTTATCTTAACTCCCTAAGGTCACCCTCCCAGTTATCTCAACTCCCTAAGGTCTCCCTCCCATTGTCTCAACTCCCTAAGGTCACCCTCCCAGTAATGGGAACAAAGCCCCTAAAGCTGTTCCAAGAAACAGCCCCAAACAGAGAGTAAAAGAGTAAATTGAGCCAGATAGCTAGATAGTGCTCAAACAGTAGGATTACCAGAAACTATTGACCAGAATCTATGCCCTGTTGTAAAACATTGTGAAACATGTTGTATGTTATCAGCAAACCCAGACCCCCCTTTGAAATTTCCCAGCAGCTTTTTCCCCCTTTTCCCTTTCATGTGTGACCCCTCCTGATGTGTGGTTTCTGCCTTTATAAACCTACAAGATTTTCTGCTAGGGACTCGACTCCTCAAGTTGTGTTCCAGCGCGCTGGAATAAACACCTCTTGCGGTTTGCATCAAGTGATGCCTCCTGCGGTTGATTGGGGTTGCCGTCCATCCATGGGACAGAGTTGGGATTTCCTTTTTGGGGGCCTTACAATGTTTCCAGCTGAATTGTGTCTTATCCCCAAATCTCATATACTTATGTTGCAAATACCTAGTGCCACAGACTATGACTCTATTTAAATATATGGTTTTTAAAATCATGATTGTTAATCCAGTTAATTGAAGTAAAGTCTAACTTTTTATCCACATAAAAAGCAGCAATAAGAACAAAGAGAACCATAGGAAAATGGCATGCAAATATAGAGACAGAAGATGGCAATCTACATGTCAAAGAGTGGGTCTGAAATAAAATTATTCCAGCAAGCACCTTGATATACAGACTCTGGAATTAGCACAAATAAGTTTAACCCCATCTTTGGCACTGTCATGATAGCCCAATGATACCAATGTAGCCCAGTAGAACCTCATCTGACACTCTGGCTACAGCATGGCTGAATGAAGGTAAACTCAATCACATCTCATTTGGCCAGCAGAGAAAGACTGAACTGCTGCAAGAAATGATATTTCTTACTTGGATATTAAAAAGGCATGTGAGAACACATTCATCACCTGATAAGGTTATAGAAATTTTTTTGTGGTATGGCACAGTCCTGAAAAACATGTAAACCACTTTTACCTCATTTGTTTGTGTAAACCCTCACTCCTCTTTGTGTCATAATTTCCTGCTGGTAAATGTGTTAGCTTTTAAGTAAAGTAAAATAACTAGAAGTAGAATGGAGCTAATGGTTCGAGGGCTACCTGGGACAGGTAGCTAAAACAAAAACAGTAGGAACAGAAAAGAAGTATTAAGTTCCCAGTAAATATTGAACAGGATGGGGAAATATATATTTTTTGTTATTTCTACATGTAATCTGGAGATTTACACCTATTAGGTAGCCAGGGAGAGTAATATAGTCTAGATATTTTTAGGGATGAGAATGTATGTCATTGAAGTGATAGATTACTGGGACAGGGTTTAGGGGAGTCCCCATACTAGAGATTTGTCCTGGACCTATCTTGGTCACCTTCAATTCCTGCCTGTCAATACCCTTCTTCAGAATTCTCATCTAAACTTAGACCAGAGATATCATTTTTTGGCTGTGTGGTGCACCTGCTCATTCTTCTAGGAGAAGGAATTAACAGTAGCTCCATGATGACCTTCATGAAACTCTGCAAAGAGACTGTCTTACATGTAGATCATTAATTAATGCTGGCCATCCTCTCTGACTCCACAGGGACACTCCCATTGAAAATTTTTTACCCAGATCAGGTATATATAAACATATGCATAGGCCTCCATACAGTGGTGATATTGGGTCACAGAATAAAGTCTAGGATAAATATTTGAGTAGAAAAACTAGATTCCAATATTAAATATCCAACCTACGAGCCATGTCCAGTGGTACAAACATGAAAGTACTGCCACAGTTTAAACATGGAATAAACTTTTCCTGTGATTGCAGGTTCCCTGCAATTTCTGCCCCCATAAAAAACAAAAGGGGAAGGTCAAAGGATTTCTCAGATGTGATCACAGATGAGGACTTACCTCATTGATCTTCTCTGAACTGCCCTCTTTTACCTGTGTGTGGTTCTCAATAAGAGGCCATAAGTGTCTGATGTGAGGGCTGAGTCAACATCTGGACTTTCTGTGTCTAGAATCTTGGAAGGTTTGGAGGAATCAAGAAAAAATCTTAATCTCTTGCACATCTCTCTTCAAAACATGAGCTGAATAAGGGACTGTCTCTAAAATATGTGTCACTTGTTACCAGAGTTCTAAATTCTGTTGGGTTCTAATGCTAAGAAATTGAGTTTCCTTCAAATTTTGATCACATGGGACTCTTCATATAATAAGACTTCCCCAAATTGTTCTTTGTGATGCTTACTTGACATCGAATCTATGCAAAATTATACAAACAAATGGCATTTCAGTCCCTTTGGAAGATATAAATGCATAGCTACCCACTTTGGTGGAGGTTCACAGCAGGCCAGGTGGTGCCCTGGTGAAGACTCAGACCTTTTTGGCAACATTAGAACCTGAATTTCTTCCAACTCAGTTTAATCTGTATATGGAGGCTGCATTCTGACTGGAGGCAGAAAACAGCCATCATCACAAGAGATGGTCAGAGAGCAGAGACCCATTTAAAACCAAGCTTGCTGGTGGGCCATTTTTCAGAGAAATACCTGTGGTGGCCACATGATGGCAGGCTTGCACAAGCCAAGGTCAAACTGGGTGCTCTCCTAGGTTGTCTGCCAGTCACCTGCATCCCATACAATGGACTCTCCCCTGACTTCTTCCAGAAACCACAGAGGCACTGCCAAGTTGTACATCCTTAATTGTAGTCAGACACTCTGTGTTTTACAAGGGAAGAAAAGACAGAATCATTAAACCATTCACCCATTTTCTTGACTTGATGCATAAAGAGCTGATCTGTTTCAAAAGGGAGCTATGTGATCTGCCTTGCACTCACAATTTCAGTGATGTCAAAAGTCACATAATACAGAGAAGTTTTATTGTTAAGAGGGGTTCAAGTGTCTCTCTCTTTAAGAAAAAAATATATTTGGCTTTTTTGTGAGTCTATGAAAGCTGATTTTGGATTTTCTTCATTGTGTAAATAGTCTTGCCAATAAACATATACATAAAGCCTCTCACTAATGTACTAAAATGCACACTACTTCTCTTTGCTGTATTTGAATGTGAGAGGCCTTGAGACTCCCTACTTCCTGGGAACCTTTCACTTGTGCAACAGTGCAGTTGGGGTGGAATCTTTTCTGCTTCTCTGCATAGCACCCTGAATCTCTACCTTTCTCTCAGTCTTTAACACCTTTGGCAGCCTCCACTGGGGGAGAAATTCAGACAACTTTGAAATGTACTGAAAGACATTTACTCATCAGGCTATGATGTCATTAATTTGGTTCTATGTTCCATTTCTGGATTTTTTACTTTCACTTCTCAGTAACATCTTCCAAGGTATTTTTGAGACAAGTTTTGGTCCATTTATGAAATGGAAACATTCCTTTTGCTGGATTGACTGGGAAGCTTAAGGCACATGGCAAGAATTCCAGTGATGCCCAGTACATGGTTGTCTTGCCCATGATAATGAGAAAAATGGATGTGGGAGCCAGGGGGCAGGATAGAAAATGCCACATGGTGGGGCCAGGATCCTCACCTTTCCCTATGAAGTGTAGGCTGATTGGAGCCAAGACTGGTCATCAGATCTTGATGAGAGTGATAGGCATTTTCCTAGCTAAGGCCATTTCCCTAAAGGGCACTTTTATAACTAAACCAAAATTAAACTGATAACAAATGTGCCCAAGATCCTCCCAACCATGGTGTTCCTTGAGCCTCTGGGAGTCACAACTTGAGGTGAGTACACTCCTGGTTTATTGAAGTTCAGTTAACGCAGTCATCCCTTCTTAGCACATCAGGCCAGGTACTGTGCCGAAGGCTGGCACAGACTCTTGGGCATGGAGGATAAGGTGCAAACTCTTCTAGGATTTTTCTGGCCAGTGCAAATAGCAGATCCAAATAGAATCAATGAGAGTGAAGGGACCAGGACTTTAGTTTCATCCTAGTGTTAACAAGCAGCATGCCAACTTATGGCTTTTAGCAGCACTGATGAAGGAACTCCCTTGTGGGGTCCTTGTGTTAGGGGACCAGTCAGCAAGGAGAGAAGAAATGAAAGAGACACAGAGAACTGTGGCAGTGGATGGTGGCATGGTCTGGCAACCTGCAGTTCCATTACAATAGGGACAGAGAGAAGGAAAGTGTTCACTTGTGAATATTGACCCTGGATTGTAAATTCCCTGAAGTCAGGATCAGGGTTCAATGCCCATGCAACTTTGACACATTGAGACCCATATGAATATCAACTTCAAGACTAAATATTTAGGTAAAAAGAATTCCTCAAGACAACTTGAATTCTGCAAAATACAGTGCCATTCTTCTTCGATGGCACCTCCCATGAGGAAGGAAAGGTTAGGCATACTTGGATGAGCTTCCTAGACAGAGTTCCAGGTAACAGCTGTGTAGGGATTGCAGGGCACAGTAGGGTGTCCCATGCAACTCTGAGGCTCTGAGTGGGGACAGGGACAATAATTGGGTCATATACTTCTATATTACTGGACACTACCCCAGAGGTTCATTAGCACCACTATAGTTGTATATACTTCAAGACCTTTTGCTCAAGAAGTACAGCATCAAATAGCTTCTCTTGAATATTTAGTTTCCTTTAAGTTTTAGCTATTATAAAAATAACCTGTAAAATATAAAGATCTTACCCAAAACTGTAAAACTAAGAGTGAGAGTAGAGAAGGATTTTTGGTTGGGGAAGAATTTCTTCTCTCTCCAATTGTTTACCCACAAAATGATCCTTCATTGGAATTCTTTTTCCTTAGAATAAGCTCTGTCCTTGAATGACTTAGACCCTACTCAGTTCCCTCTGTAGGGAGCTGTGATTCTGTAGGTGTAGTTGTTCTGAATCTGTTCAGGTGGGAAGCAGTGTCCCCTCCTGATCATCCACCACCAGCACTGGAAAAGAATAGAGGTGGCCAGACTGAAGCTCAGTTGTGGAACAGGGCTGATCAGCAGAGAGCAGAGATGTCAACTCTGAGAGAAAAGGGCTTATGCCACAGTCTGTCTCCTGAAAGACACAGTGACTGCATTTTGCTTCCTTACAAAAATAAAATTTTGTCTGTTTGCAGCAAGTAGTGTAAGAAGTCATGTAAGGCCTTCCCCCAACCACAGGATGGAAACCTTGGAGTTTCCAGGATGAGGGCAGGGTGGAGTGGGGCTGTTTAAATCTTTTAAGTAACCCAAGCATCTAATTTCTCTTTCTATAGGATTATTAGAGCCTAGCAGGTCATGTGGTTTATCTCCCAGGTGAGAGAAGATCATTGTGACTGTATGGTCATACTACAGAGACTAGATCATTCTATACTTAAGGGTTTGCACTCTCTGTCTTTGGAGCTAGGAGCTCAATATAATTTAGGGTGGAAATATTCTCCATTGAATAAGAGATAAATGTGTTCCAGGAGTCAGGGGACATTGATTCAGTACAGCTCTCCCCTAACTGGTTGTGCAATGTGGGGAGACAAGGGTCTTCAGGGCTGGGATTCTTCTCTGTACAGTGAGCAGATCCCATCACCCTCATGCTCTCAAAGGCCCTTCTTGCTTTTGTAGTTGGGGGCTTCTTCATCTTCTCATGGAGACTGGTCTCTGGCAGTCATTTGAGCAGCAGCTAGAGAGAAGGACAGTGGGCTAAGATGGTACTGTGCTCAGCCTAGTACTGCAAGTCTTCCTTTGTATCCTGTGCAAACCTGGTCTTTTCTTCACAGAGCAGTTAACCAGTAATAATCAAAGAAGTAAATTGTGATTTAAAATGTGACTCAATGGTCAGGAAAGAAATTGCTGAAAAACACTATGGATTCTGAATAAGATGATAATTTCACAAAGGTAAGTGGTCAGAAACTAAGTATGAAGTGGTAGAAACAGGAACCTTATGGTGAAGTGTGAACTTTGCCACACTTTGAGTTGAACGTCCTGGCCTCCTGATTGAGAAGAACTGGGATTTCCCTCACCTTGCTCTCAGAGTGCAAGAAAGATTGCAGATATGTTTGGAAAGCTGCATGTGACAGAGGAGCACAGGGGTCCTTTGTGTTCTGGTGAGACCCAGTACCTCTAATTCTCCAAAGTTAGTCTGAAAACCCTGCCTCAAATGTGGAATGATTTTGAATGGTGCACAGATGGCCAGTATTTGATTTAGCAGTTCTATGGGATTTTGAAGATAATTTTATTTGAGGCAATAGGTACTCATTTTGATTGACAATTGCCACAAACAGTAGAGTTTTTAAATATGGTTTTGTAAGTATAACAGGCAACTTGACTTAGAAAAAAATAAGTAAAAAAAAAGAAGTGGCAAAATTACAAAAGTGACATGAATATAATTATGTGGGGAAACCTTCAAAAGACATGATCAGGCAGGAAGCCTCTCAAACCCAGCAATGAACTGACCTGTGTTTGGCCTCTGCGAGGTGCTGTCAGAAATTCTATATCCTACCTGCTTCCCCTCTTCCTACCTCTAAGTCTCTGATAATCTTCTGTGTGCAGGAGACTAGAAGTGAGCCTGGAGACCAAGATAGATTCAAAACACCCCTTTGGAGACTGGATTTGGCTTCATATTCTGTCTCTTCTACTTTCAAGGCCAGGGTAATTGGGCAGGAAGTTTAACTTCCTGTGAACCCTGGTCTACTCAGCTATGAAGTGGGGATGTTCTGCTACTTGGGTTCTTGGAAAGTGTCATGAGGTGACATGGACAGTGGTTTCCCAGCTTTATGGTGTAGAGAGCTGTTCCCCTGCAGATCAGATGGGAGTCTGTGTAAAGGGTGTATCTGTTTTCTCTTCTTCCATAAGCAACTGTTGATTTTTCCTGTCATCCTTCCTTTGCATTTCACTCCACTTGGGGTGAGTGGGGCTAGTTACAGGCCTAAGAAGCCAGAGCACAAGGAGGTACTTACCCTGTCAAGTTGGCTTGAGCTGGTCCAGACAGATTAAGAGACCCACAAATTACTGATAAGAAGTGATCATGGAAAGCTTACTGCCATCTTGCACCTACAGGGGAGGTAAAAAATGGAATGGAAAATGAAAAGGCAGTGGATTACTGAAACCTGCTGTGCCTACAGTCAGAACTACCCCCAGGGTTTTTACTTGTAATAGAAAACATCACCTTTGTCTGTTAGTTTGAATTGGTTTTATGATCATTTGAAAACAGGAGTGTGGCAGGCGAGACCCGGGGCCCAGGGTTACGCCACATGCATCTAAGATGGCGACTGGCAGAGAGCCAAAGGGCATGCTGAATGCACCTTGAGAAAAACAGGAAGTGTTTACCATTGGCTGTATGATAATTATTTCAGCTGCTTAGCATGTGGACAGATATATCTTACATGTACGCTTGAGCTCGTGATCATTTGACCTTTAATAGGATTGGATGGACATATCTGATTACAATTGCTTATGCATGAGACTACTTATATATTGAGGGTGTTATCCGAATAAAGCAGAAGCTGCTTCATGAACTTCTGAAGTGTACGTGTCGTTTGTCCCGCTGGTCGGTGGCAAGCGGCAAGTGGTGGCTGATACAGGGCACGGTGAGCGCTCAGGTAAGTAATAAAGTTGAAAATTTTTCTCTAGGACAGTCAACTAGCAGTCAACTAACAGGTTTCCCTATTTGAGGAAATGGTGACCTTAAGGTTTAATGGAAGGTTCCCCTAGTAAGAGAACGTAATGGTAGGCTGTCCCAAAAGACAGCAAAGGACGTCCTGTAGTAAATGAATATGTGTAAGTTGTTATTTGTGTTACCTTTTCTGGTTTGATTTCTGTTTGTTGTTGTGACGATATGGACATTTGTTCATTTCTGTCTGACCTCCAAAAAACCAAAATTTCAAGAACAGTTAAGAGAAGGGGAAAAGATACTAGAAACTGTAAAAGAAGAACAATTGAGTTGAGCTTCTGAAAGAGAAAGAACAGGGATGTGACTCTGAAGAACAGGAGCTATCTGAGACAGAGCTAGAAAAGAAGTTCTCTCAGTGGCATTTAACCCCTACTGCACCACGCCCTCCAGTGTATAATCCAGGGTCACCACTCTTTTCCAAGCTGTAGAGGCGCATGTACTTGCTGCACAGGGGTGGCCCCCAGACAGTCGGCTGATGTAGAATCTCAATCAGTGTTCCCAATATTCCCAGTATTTGAAGATCAAAACAATCAGAGATATCATCAAATATTAGATATAAAATTAGTAAAACAGTTAAAAGAGACAGTTATGTCCTTTGGAGTACAAGCTGCATTTACCATTTCTTTATTAGAGAATCTTGCAACAAGTCAAAATCTTACTCCAACTGATTGGGGTAATTTAGTAAAAGCATGTTTATCTGAGGGACAATATCTCATGTGGAAGGTGGCTAACCAGGAGTTATGTTCTGATACTGCCCAATGTAATGCAGTTGAAGGCAATCCTCAATGGAATCTAAACATGCTGACGGGCCAAGGACCATATGAAGGGTAAGGTAATCAGATTAATTTTCACCCCGGTGTGTATCAACTAATTAACCCTCAACTTTTAATTTATCATTATATGGATGATATTTTGCTAGCTCATAAGGAAAAACCTGTCTTACAGCAATGTTATAATTCCTTACTAAAGTCACTGGAAAGATGGGGCTTACATATTGCATTGATAAGGTACAAATGACAGACACCATAAACTTCCTGGGATCTATCATAAATGCAACTATGGTTAAACCCATAAAAATTACTGTTCAGGTGGACAAACTTAGAACTTTAAATGATTTTAAAAAACTTTTGGATGATATTAATTGGATTGGACCTTACCTTCATTTACCCACCTCAAGTTTGGGCCCCCTGTTTGATATTCCTAAGGTGATTCTGAACCCCTTTCTAAGCAGGTGCTTACCCCTAAGGCTCAAACAGCTCTCAAGCTTGTTGAAACAGCTATGGAAAAGGTTGGTCTTGATCATATTGGCCTAGCTAAGCCTTTATCATTCATTGTCTTGGCCACAAATAAGTTACCCACAGGAGTGTTTTGGCAAAAGTGTCCTATTCTATGGGTTCACATGAATCATGCTCCTAACAAGGTCTTATCCTTGTTTACTGAATCTGTGGCAGAATTAATCCTTAAGGCACTAAAAGTATCCCTTTCCACCTTCGGATCACATCCTTCAACAATCACTACTCCCTATACTACTGATCAGATACAATATCTTAATAATTCAAATTCATGGGCTATAGTCTTTACTAGTACTTCTGCTGTGTTTGACAATCATTTGCCATCTGATCCTCTTCTCCAATATTGGAGTCAACATCCTATAATTTTTCCTAAAGTCACCCAAAAAGAACCTATTACAGGAGCTACCCTTATATTTACTGATGGATCAAAAAACGGTACGGGTGCTATTACTATAAATAATGTTACAGAAAAATTGCTGTTTAATAGTCTATCTGCACAACAAACAGAACTATTAGTAGCTATAGAAGTATCAGCCTTTTAACCTATTCTCTGATAGCAAATACGTTGTTAAAATTTAGAATTAACTGGTCTGATTTCCCTCACCTCCACTATTACTAAATATTTACAATGCTTACAAAAACTTATCTGGGACAGAAAAGATCCTTTTTTTATTGGGCATGTTCAGGCTCATACTGGCCTTCCAGGTCCTCTAAGTTTACACAATGATTTAACAGACACGGCCACCAGAGACCCACACATCTTTAATAAGCTTGAAAATGCAAAAACTTTTCATTCCAAATTTCATGTAAATGCTTCCACTCTACGTACACGCTATAAAATTACTAAGGCAACAGCTCGGGACATAGTCAAGTCTTGTGCTAAATGTGCTACACTTATTCCTGACCCCTCATTAGGAGTAAATCCAAAAGGGCTTCAGCCCAATCATATTTGGCAAATGGATGTAACTTATTATTCAGAATTTGAAAAACTAAAATTTATTCATGTGTCTATTGATATCTTTTCAGGATTTATTATGGCCTCTGCTCATACTGGAGAAAAAAAACAAAGATGTAATAACACACTGTTTACACTCTTTCTTCATCCTGGGGGTTTCCAAACAGATAATGGTCCTGGATATACGTCCCAGGCCTTTAAACAATTTTGTTCCACCTTTGGTATTCAACTTGTCACAGGAATTCCCTATAATCCTACTGGACAAAGCATTGTTGAGCATGCCCATTTAATGCTTAAAAATATGCTTTATAAACAAAAAGGGGGAATAGGGGCATCATACAGATCCCCAAAAGACAAATTATCTGTTGCCTTGTTCATCTTTAATTTTTAAAATCTCATTGCTGAGGGCTGAATGGCTGCTGACGGTCATTCAGAGCCTAATAAACAACATCTACCTCAAGTGCTCTGGAAGGACATTCTATCAGGACAATGGAAAGGCCTGAATCCGGTGTTAATCTGGACCCGAGGATCTGTTTGTGTTTTCCCACAGGATGCACAATTGCCGATTTGGGTGCTGGAGAGATTGGTCAGGGCCTCAACAGAGACCCCCAAAACAGGAAGAAGATGAGGAAGCTTCTCCAGCTGATGGTGTTAGCGATTTCTCACCAAGTTAATGGAGGAGATTCACGTGAACTATGGGGGATAGTAAAGACGTGGCCCTATCCTGTACCCCTTACCAACTCTTCTATTCTATATCCTCCTATTTTTACAACAATTGGCCACATTTCTCCAGTCTGCTGTTCAATGGGGAAAAGAATGGTTTGGGTTTTTGTCCATGGGAGGTCTATTGTGTGTTGTATCTGTTCTGTGCATATAGTGTTTATACAAAATGCGTATACATCAGCGCATGTTAATTTTTGCATGTCATATATGAATATGTAACAACTTTCAGCAATATGTAGAACTATAATACACCAACAAAACACATGGTGGGGGCAGAGACTAAGTTCATACAAGCGTTGAGAATTATTTAGTTCTGTCCATGAGTTGGAGCGTGGCTTTCAATAGTCTTAGATACTTTCTTATTCCTTCAATGGCTCCCTTCCTATGAAAAGATTTAAAGTTATGTTTTACTACTGGACTGATATGAATTGAATATAATCCAGGACAGATTGTATTTATTTATTTTTCTTTGCATTTCAAAATGAAACATTTCCATGAGAGGTATGCACTGTGCCTATTGTTTCTAATGGATAAATCAACTCTGAAAGCTCTTGGATTTTTTTCTGTATAATACATACATGTTTGTCAGTAGGCATAAATCTGTAACCAATAACTTGTTTCTAGTTACAGGCAAATCATTTTTATAGATCTATAATGCATATTAAAGAACCACATCAACTGAAGCACATTTCTTGAGTGAATAGAACAGGTACAGCCATGCTGTGGATTTCAGTTGCAGGGGTGTCAGAGCAAGAATCACTTCTGATTGGTCAGAAGTACTTGCAGTTTGATTAAACTAAATAGAATGAAAGAGAGAAACTCAGATCACTACTCACTTATGGTTGGCGAAATGCACAGTGGTCTTATTGGAACCAATCATTCACCAGCACCCTATGTGCTTGAGTCTGCTTGAGAGGATCACTACCAATTGATCCTATTATGAAATCATGCTGGTTGTACAGCACAGATACTTCCAATTTGTGTTGTAAGTCTCTATCATGAAATGACTCACATGCAAATCTTTGTGCAAAAGTGGTCAAATTGGAAATTTTTATCTATTGTGTGGAGACATCTAAAACCTGGACTGGCAGACTGCGTATTTACCATTTGGATGCTGCAGTGAGGACCAAGGGCCTTGCTCCTCAGGAACTTGGTTCAACTTTATCTCCTGGTGTACTGACCCTAGAGTGTGAGGAAGAGAAAGACAGTACTGGTGTTTATCTGTATCTTACAATTTCTCCCCTTGGCTTTTCCTGAAACAACTGGACACTGAGGCCCCAAGATATCTTGATAGTGTAGCTGGATCAACATCAGTGAAGATAAGATCATGAGAAATTTTCAAATGTTTAGTGATACAGGTTTGGTGATTTCTGGGAAACTGAGACAGAGCAAAGATCCCCTCTTCAAATCCCAATTCCTGTGATCAAGTCAGAAAGATTTCAGGCATGTTGCTCATAGTCACAGGCATGAATTTATTGAAGGGATAGGACAAGGGAAATGGGAAACTATCAAGGTAGAAAGTGGGTTCTCTCTGAGAGGAGAGAGACAGTATGCCACTTCTGCTCTCCAGTTTTATTTTGGATTTCCAAAATGTTCCCAGAGAGTCCTGCCCAGGGCCCCTCTTGAGTTTTGACTGACACCTGGATGATTTCAGACTACCAAGCCCCCACTGCCATAATAATTATAGGCCCATGCTGACTGGTTCTCATTGGATTCTTAACCATACATTTTTTACAGATTTTATGATTAGAAGGAAATATCTTTCTTTTGCTGAGTTTCAGGATCTGGTCTGTGAAAGTGTCACAAAAATTTCCCCTCTCAGGGTAGCTTGGGTTGCTCTTATCAACTTTATTTCAGGCCTGTTTTTCCTCCTGCATATAACAGGTAGTCTGTTGAGAAATGGGACATAGCCTGTCCAATTAGGCTAGGCAGAGATGCAGATTTTTTTTTCTTAGAATAAAAAACATGTCAGAGTCAACACAGTGAGCCCACTATTCAGAATAATTTTTTTAACCTCATGTTCCATCACTCATGTCTCTCTGTCCCCTAGTATTTAGTAAGATGAAGTGCAGTCTAAATCTTACTATTGGTCCACTCTAAAAAGTGAACCCCAGACCATTAGTTTCACCAGAGAAATAGTTATAGGTGCAGATTCTCAGATCACACCCATACCTACAGTATCAGACTCAGGGTTGTTCAGGAATTCTAATTTTTATGATTGCTCTAAGTGCAAACTTGGAGATGACCACCTATGCCTGTTTAGTTCTCTCATACAAGACCACAATTTTTTTCACCATTTTGAAAAACAGCTTTTTTTATGATGGCCTCATTGACTGAACCCCAAGCAGACAGGTGTACAAGATTGGCCAGTCACAACCCAGGTAGACAAACCTTGAGATCCAAAGGTCTTGGCACTTGGTTCCCTAGTGCCCAGGAGTCCAGGAAATCATGTTACAGTATCCCCTTTAAGACCCTCAACCACCCCCACACCTAATCCTCAAATCCTGTAAACGTTTTGACCTTTAGTCTCTTCCAGAGGTGGAATCAATAGCTAATCTGTTGTTTAAGAAGTTCTGAAAGCTGAGTCTCTGCGTTGTGATCACCATTGGGGGAACCACGTTTTTCTTACATGGAAGATCCTGGACCGTGATGCGCAGATTCCTGCCATTGCCCCTTGTAACCACTAGAAAGTGCAGATGCACTTTCCTGTTGGCACTGAGATGCTCTGGGCAACCCGCCTTCTGCCTTTTGCGGGTCACATCAGAAGTGTCATTGTGCTGAGGCCAATTTTACTGTGGTGTCCAGGAAGTGATGTGCATCCAGGGGCATTGACTAGAAGAAGTAATGGCCATAATATTAAAGCAGAAAAGTCCTTAAGAATTTTACAGGTCCTCATTCACATGCAGGGCAGAATGACAAATTTCCCACAGCCCTGAGTCCTGAGGACTGACAGAGTTCTGATCACAGTTCCTAATACCTATCGGGAAAAGAAGAGCCTATAACAGCGATAGAATATTTTCTTCTCCCAAAAAGTCTAATTTGGTTATAAAGACACCCAGAAAAGAAAAAAAAAAAAAAAAAAGACCTGTCATTTGTACTTCAAAGTGTCCACTGGGAAGGTGAATGAGGACATGGGAGGAGAACTAGCTTTTGAATCTTGGGTTCAAGTCAGGCTCTACTCCTGATGATTGAGGACTTTTCTCTGTTCCTGTAACTTTTCTGAGACCCATGTTTGCAGCCATAACAGAAGAGTGTGTGCAATAGGAACCCTGTTTGCTCAGTTTCTCTTTCCCAAGTGCAGCAGCTTTCCTTCCCTCCCACCACTGGTAACACTTCCTGTTCCCAGCATTAAGATGGGGAAAGCTGGGTGCACTCCCATGATCTGGGTTCAGAGGTGCAGGTCATGGGTGCTATTTCCCTGATCCTTTTGAGAAGTTTTGCACTTTTGGCACTGTTGCAAGCTTAAATTGTGTATGTTTTAATCTGGTATGGCCAGATTAAGAAACATGTGACAGGCACACACCACTACAGTTTCCTATAAATGGTTTTACAGGGTCATATGGAAAGCACCAAGGTTCATCAGGCAGAAGGTTTGGAAGGCAATGGAGAACATAGGAATGAGAATTTATTGTATTTGTGCAGGAAGGAAAGATGAGACAGTATACACAGGTTCGGGATTGGTATGTCTCAAAAAATTCAGTGGGTTATAGGGGGAAAGGGCCCTTTATAGTTCTCTTGTACATGGATCTGGTGTGATTAGGACAGGTGGATAGTGGCCTCGAAAAGTGGGAGCCCAAAAGGGAGGGGATTGGTGGTGTGGGAACTGTACCAGTTAGTTTGGGTAACGTGAAGATTCTGAGAAGATAGTGGACTATTCTAGGAATTGCTATCCCCATGAGGGCATACCATGGATGCAGTGGTACATGCCTGTAAGCCAAGTGATTCAAGGGATTGATGCAGGTGGGTTGCAAATTTGAACACAGCATGGGCATTTAGTGAGACCCTGTCTTGAAATGAAACTTGAAATGGGCTAGGGATTATGTTTACTTGTAGATCAGTTGTAGAATGCTCCTGGGTTCAATTCCAGTACCCAACCCCCAACACACACACACACACACACACACACACACACACTCACACCTTAGGAGGGTATGCCCTTCAGGTTCAAAAAAGTCCCAATGACAAAGAAACAAAGTACCAATAGTAAGAGTCATGGTAAACACAACCGCTTTCCAACCACAGAAAGGAAGAGTAGTATAACTCTGCAGATGCTCTTAGCAAGTCTGTTCTCTAGACCATCCAGACCAGGACCTGTTTTCATGGTATTCTGGATTGCATGTTTCATGGATAGTAAACAAGACATCTGGGTGACTGCAGGCTATCAGGACTTTTTGTTTTAATGTAGTATCTTTCAGTTTGACATAAAGTTGGGCCAGAAGAGCAGAGAATGCCAATTCCTGTCATCACTTTGTCCTTTGATTCTCAAACTGTCATCAGGAAATATCTGCCTAGAGTGGGCTCAGGGTGTTTGGGACAAGGACAGATTTCTCAGGTAGAGTGAAGAGGGCAGTGGGCTGGCTTTTTGTTACATTGTGTATCACTAAAGCTTATATTCCCTCTGACAATGACTTTGAAGGGGAAGTGAAACACACCACAGACCACTCTGGAATGTACATTATCAGAAGTCAGGGTTTTCTTGCAGCTGACATGAGACCTCCTTACCAGGCCACCAGCTCCAGCATGGGACAGTGGATTTCTGTGACCCTTTAAGATAGTTTGTGTGTGTATGTGTGTATTTGTGTTTGTATGCATGTTTTCATGCAGGTCAAATGCTTAATGACTCATTGTGCTTGCTTGGGAAAGAGAAGGAGACTACTTCCTAAATTGGAGGTTATTGTTTAGGAGTAATTTTGCAACATATTGAAGTAGGGACATCTGACTCAACATCAAAAACTGGAGTTGGGTTGGAAAGCTTGGTAGGAAGGGGAAAATCTTTTACATAAAGACTGTAGCACAAGAAATCAGTCCCACATTTATAATCCTTGTACCTCCAGGCTTGAAATTTCCCCATGGGAATATGCTGTGTATCTCCCTCTTCTCCTTTGTTTTTTCTCCCTTGTTCACCTACCATGAAACAATCACTGTGTTTTGAAGCACCGGTGACATTCTGCTGGATCAAAACTCATACTTACTTCCTCCTCCTTGCCCTGTCACCATTAATGTCCCTGCACAGTCCCTTTCCTGCCCAATACAGCTGTTTTCTTTAGAGCTTGGGTTCATTAATGTAGAGAAAGGAACACTATGTTGAATTATAAGATTGTTGCATGATTAGACTCAATTTATTTCAGATAAACCTTGTAATTTTTTTTCATGTTAGCCTTTGGCCTTACTTGAACTTCTATTGTTCTTGGAAACCCTGCTGAAAGGAGCTGATTTTGACGTGAAACTTGGTACTCTGTGGGGTGCTTGTCACGTCAAGGCTGATAATGATGGCTAGCATTGTAGTACTGGGTACATGTAGGGATGGTTTGGGAAGTTAGTGTCAATGAAATTGGGAGGTTGTGATTCTGCTGAGGTTTATTTATGAAGTGCTGGTGGGAACTTTGAGGGAGATTGTCACCTGGGCTCTGACAAGTTTGATCAAATCTTTAACTTTGAACTTGATGTCTGCTGTGTACTGCTTTTGTGCTTTTAGAATTAATTATGTTGAGCTTGGCACAGTGGTGCATTCCTGTAATGTTAGTGTCTTAGGAGGCTAAGGTAGGATTATTGTAAGTTCAAAACCAGCCTAAAAATCTTTGTAAGACACTGTCCCAAAATTTTTCAAATATTAAAAATTATATGTTGGATTCCTAACACTTAGGATCTCAAAACATGACTGTATTGGAGATAAAGCCTTTAAAGAGATAATTCATTCTAAATGAAATCATATAGTTTGACTCTACTCCAATATAACTAGTGTCTTTGCAAGAAGACAGTTTTGGAACAGACATGTAAAGTCATAAGATCACAAGGAGACACAGGGAGAAGTAGGTAATTGCTGTGTAAACAAATCAATGAGGGGCCTTATGATTTAATCTAACCATGCTAACTTCTTGACTTTACACTTCCAGCCTCCAAACAGTGAGAAAATAATTTCAATTGTTTAAACACCCCAGAGTGAGGTATTTTCTTTTGGTCACCCTAACTAATAAAGTACACATCTCTCCCTGCCTCCCTGTTTGCCACCAAGGTCAGACTGAGTGTTGATGGCAGAGATGGAAGGAATTCCCTAGGACTATTTAGGAACAAAATGATAAACTGTTGAGAAAGTGACCTTGAGATGAGCACCTCATGGAATTCCAGTGTCCACTAATCATTAAAAGACATGATCAAGAAATTGCTGAGTTCTCTGTGGCCTCTCTTGCTTCTTCACAGTGTATTGGGGATGATCATAATGTGTGTTACACAGGATTGTGAGTAGAAATTGAGTTACCTAACTTTGCAGATGCCTGACAAAAAGGGAGCACTGAGTATTAGCAGTTTTATTCATTTAATATTGCCAAGTAAAAATTGCCACACACTCAGTGGTTTTATGTATTTATTTTTAATTTTTTTATTGTAAACAAATGGGATACATGTTGTTTCTCTGTTTGGACATGGCGTAAAGGCATACCATTTGTGTAACCATAAATTTACATAGAGCAATGTTGTTTGATTCATTCTGTTATTTTTTCCCTTCCCCCCACCACTCCCACCCCTCTTTTCCCTCTATACAGTGATTCATTCCTCCATACTTGCCCCCCTACCTAACCCTAACTCTAACCCTAACACTAACCCTTCCCTCCCCCCCCCATTGTGTGGCATCATCCACTTATTAGCGATATCATTCGTCCTTTGGCTTTTTGAGATTGGCTTATCCCACTTAGCATGATATTCTCCAATTTCATCCATTTGCCTGCAAATGCCATAATTTTATCATTCTTTATGGCTGAGTAATATTCCATTGTGTGTGTGTGTGTGTGTGTGTGTGTATATATATATACACCACAGTTTCTTTATCCACTCATCAATTGAAGGGCATCTAGGTTGGTTCCACAGTCTGGCTATTGTGAATTGAGCAGCTATGAACATTGATGTGGCTGTATCTCTGTAGTGTGCTGATTTTAAGTATTTTGGGTATAGGCCAAGGAGTGGGATAGCTGGGTCAAATGGAGGGTCCATTCCAAGATTTCTAAGGAATCTCCACACTCTTTTCCAGAGTGGCTGCAATAATTTGGAGCCCCACCAGCAATGTATGAGTGTACCTTTCTCCCCACATCCTCGCCAACACCTGTTGTTGCTTCTATTCTTGATAATCGCCATTCTAATTGGGGTGAGATGGAATCTTAGGGTGGTTTTGATTTGCATTTCTCTTATTACAAGATATGTTGAACATTTTTTCATATGTTTGTTGATTGCTTGTAGATCTTATTCTGTGAAGTGTCTATTCATTTTCTAAGCCCATTTGTCGACTAGATTATTTGAATTCTTGGAGTAGAGTTTTTTGAGTTCTTTATAGATTCTGGAGATTAGTGCTCTATCTGAAGTATGATTGGCAAAGATATTCTCCCACTCTGTAGGCTCTTTCTTCACACTGCTGATAGTTTCCTTTGCTGAGAGAAAGCTTTTTAGTTTGAATCTATCCCAGTTATTGATTCTTGCTTTTATTTCTTGTGCTATGAGAGTCCTGTTAAGAAAGTCTGGTCCTAATCTGACACGTTGAAGATCTGGACCTACTTTTTCTTCTATAATCTGCAGGGTCTCTGGTCTGATTCTGAGGTTCTTAATCCATTTTGAGTTTAGTTTTGTGCATGGTGAGAGATATGGGTTTAGTTTCATTCTGTTGCATATGGATTTCCAATTCTCCCAGCACCATTTGTTGAAGAGGCTATCATTCTCCATTGCATATTTTTGGTTCCTTTGTCTAGTATGAGAAAATTGTATTTATTTGGGTTTGTGTCCATGTCCTGTATTCTGTACCATTGATCTGCCTGTCTATTTTGGTGCCAATACCATGCAGTTTTTGTTACTATTGCTTTGTAGTAGAGTTGAAAATCTGGTATTGCAATACCCCCTGTTTCACTCTTCCTGCTAAGGATTGCTTTAGATATTCTGGGTTTCTTATTCTTCCAGATGAATTTCATAATTGCTTGCTCTATTTCTGTAAGGTACGTCATTGGAATTTTAATTGGAATTGGATTGAATCTGTATAGCACTTTTGGTAGTATGGCCATTTTGAAAATAGTAATTCTTCCTTTCCAAGAATATGGAAGATCTTTCCATCTTCTAAGGTGTTCTTTAATTTCTTTCTTTAGTGTTGTATAGTTCTCATTGTAGAGGTCTTTCACCTCTTTTGTGAGTTTGATTCCCAAGTATTTTATGTTTTTCGAGGCTATTGTGAATGGGGTAGTTTTCCTAAATTCTCTTTCTGAAGATTCATCACTTATGTATAAAAATGCATTGGATTTATGGGTATTGATCTTGTAACCTGCTACTTTACTGAATTCACTTATGAGTTCTAAGAGTTTTCTGGTGGAATTTCCAGGTTCCTCTAAATATATAATCATGTCATCAGCAAACAGGGATAGTTTGAGTTCTTCTTTTCCAATTCGTATCCCTTTAATTTCTTTGGTTTGTCTAATTGCTCTGGCCAGAGTCTCAAGAACGATGTTGAATAGAAGTGGTGAAAGAGGGCATCCCTGCCTTGTTCCAGTTTTTAGGGGGAATGCTTTCAGTTTATCACCATTTAGAATGATACTGGCTATGGGCTTAGCGTAGATGGCCTTTACAATACTAAGGAATGTTCCCACTATCCCTATTTTTTCTAGTATTTTGAGCATGAAGGGATGCTGTATTTTATCAAATGCTTTTTCTGCATCTATTGAAATAATCATGTGATTCTTGACTTTAAGTCTATCGATATGTTAATTTCATATATTGATTTCCTCATGTTGAGCCAACCCTGCATCCCTGGGATGAAACTCACTTGGTCATGGTGCACTATCTTTTAATATGTTTTTGTATGTGATTTGCTAAAATTTTGTTGAGAATTTTTGAGTCGATGTTCATTAAGGATATTGGTCTGAAATTTTCTTTCCTTGATGAGTCTCTGTCTGGGTTAGGTATCAGAGTGATATTGGCTTCATAGAATGAGTTTGGGAGGGTTCCCTCCTCTTCTATTTTATGGAATATTTTGAGAAGTATTGGAATGAGCTCCTCTTTAAAGGTTTAGTAGAACTTCGCTGAGAATCCATCTGGTCCCGGACTTTTCTTTGTTGGTAGGCTTTTGATGACTTCTTCTATTTCAGTACTTGAAATTGGTCTATTTAAATTGTGTATGTCCTCCTCGTTCAGTTTAGGCAATTCATATGTCTCTAGAACCTGTTGATGTCTTCGAAATTTTCTATTTTGTTGGAGTATAGATTTTCAAAATAGCTTCTAATTATGTTTTGTATTTCAATCCTGTCTGTTGTGATATTTCCTTGTTCATTCTGAAGTTTAGTGATTTTTGTTTTCTCTCGTCTTCTCTTTGTTAGTGTGGCTAAAGGTTTATCAATTTTGTTTATTTTTTCGTAGAACCAACTATTTATTTTGTCAATTTTTTGTATTGTTTCTTTTGTTTCAATTTCATTGATTTCAGCTCTGAGTTTAACTATTTTCTGTCCTCTACTACTTTTGGTGCTGATCTGTTCTTCTTTTTCTAGGGCTTTGAGCTGTAGTGTTAGGTCGTTTATTTGTTGAGTTTTACTTCGTTTATTAAATGTGCTCCATGAAATGTATTTCCCTCTAAGTACTGCTTTCATAGTGTCCCAGAGATTTTGATATGATGTTTCTTTGTTCTCATTTACCTCTAAGAATTTTTTAATTTCCTTCCTAATATCTTCTGTTATCCATTCATCATATAATAGCATATTGTTTAATCTCCAGATGTTGGAATAGATTCTGTGTTTTACTCTTTCATTTATTTCTATCTTCAATCCATTATGATCTGAGAGAATACATGCTAGTGTCTCTATCTTCTTGTATTTGCTAACACTATCTTTGTGGCATAATATATGGTCTATTTTAGAGGAGGATCCATGTGCTGCTTAGAAGAAAGTGTATTCACACTTGGTTGGATGGTATATTCTATAAATGTCCGTTAAGTCTAAATTATTGATTGTGTTATTGAGATCTATGGTATCTTTGTTCAATTTTTGTCTGGAAGATCTGTCCAGTGGAGAGAGAGGTGTGTTAAAATCACCTAGTATTATTGTGTTATGGTCTCTTTGGTTTCTGAAATTGAGAAGGATTTGTTTGACATACATGAATGAGCCACGGTTGGGGGCATAGATGTTTATGATTGTTATATCTTGCTGATTTATGCTTCCCTTAAGCAGTATGAAATGACCTTCTTTATCCCTTCTGACTACCTTTGGCTTGAAGTCCACATTATCTGAAATGAGGATGGATACCCCCGCTTTTTTGCTGAGTCCATGTGCATGGTATGTTTTTCCCCATCCTTTCACCTTTATTCTATGGGTATCTTTTTCTATGAGGTGAATCTCTTGTAGGCAATATATTGTTGGATCTTTCTTTTTAATACAGTCTGCCAGTCTATGTCTTTTGATTGATGAACTCGGGCCATTAACATTCAGGGTTATTATTGAGACATTTTTTGGTTTCCTGGTCACTTGGTCCATTTTTTAAATTTTATTTATTTATTTGTTTAACACAACTTGGTTCCTCCTTTATTTGACAATTCCTTTAGGATAATTCCTCCCTTCACTGATTTACTTTTCTGTTTTTCATCTCTTCCTTATGGAATATTTTGTTGAGAATATTCTGTAATGCTGGCATTCTTTTTGTAAATTCTTTTAGCTTTTGTTTATCATGGAAGGATTTTATTTCATCGTCAAATTTGAAGGTAAGTTTTGCTGGGTATAAGATTCTTGGTTGGCATCCATTTTCTTTCAGGGCTTGAAAAATGTTGTTCCAGGCCCTTCTAGGTTTTAGGGTCTGGATTGAAAAATCTGCTGATATCCGTATTGGTTTCCCCCTGAATGTAATTTGGTTCTTTCCTCTCAAAGCCTTTAAAATTCTGTCTTCATTTTGTATGTTAGGTATTTTCATTATAATGTGCCTTGGTGTGGGTCTGTTGTAATTTTGTGTATTTGGAGTCCTATAAGCCTCTTGAACTTGATTTTCCATTTCATTTTTCAGATTTGGGAAATTTTCTGATATTATTTCATTGAATAGATTGTTCATTCCTTTGGTTTGTTTCTCTAGGCCTTCCTCAATCTCAATAATTCTTAAATTTGGCCTTTTCATGATATCCCATAATTCTTGTAATTCTGTCCATGATTTCTTACCATCTTCTCTGTTTGTTCAACTTTGTTTTCATGGTTAAATATTTTGTCTTCAATGTCTGAGGTTCTGTCTTCGAGGTGTTCTATCCTTCTGGATATGCTTTCTATGGAGTTCTTAATTTGGTTTATTGTTTCCTTTATGTCAATGATTTCTGTTTGGATTTTTTTCAATATCTCTAACACTTTATTGAAATGATCTTTTGCTTCCTGTATTTGCTCTTTTAACTGT